>NW_017671105.1:129496-300645 GCF_001879085.1 Nicotiana attenuata | reverse complement strand
ATATATATATATATATATATATATATATATATATATATATATATATATATATATATATATAGCAGGAAGCCCCTAACTTAAAAGTTAAATTACCAAAATATCCTTTTCATTAACTAACTATCCTATTCTATTAAAAAAAACAAAAAAAAAAAAATAATCCTACTAACAGAAGCCAACACATGGCTGTTTCGAAGAGTTGCCATTCTTTCTGATAAGAAAGAGGTTTCTGATTTTTTTATTTGAAGGCATATTAAGTATAGTTGCTTGCACTTGGCTTCTTCTAGCAAGTACCAAACACAGTATTACATATATCAGCGGCCTCTGGTCTGCTCCTTTTTCTTGGTAGAGTGATTTTTTCGCAAGAACCAACAGGTTTATGGCTTTTGAAATACCTTTCTTATCATGTTTTATAGTGCATTAATTGTATCGCTCTTCATGAATATATAGATAAACGTATATGTGTGTGAATGTAAGTATGTAATGAACTATATCACTTTAATTGTTCCTTGAGCCCTTTAATGCAAAAGAGACTTTTGAGTGGCAAACGGCATGGATGTCAAACGTAGAATACACAGTATTTTTGAAAGAATTGCGCTTCTGTTGGACTGTATTATACATGAAAAAATCCTTTTAATATGTTTGATCTCCCCGGGTGCTATAAAGGGTTGAAATTAAAGAATGTTGAACGAGAGGTTATTTATAACAAATCTCTGGTTTACCCCTGGTTAGTGTTCAATCAAGTACCTTTAATAGTATCTAATATGATTTGAAAATTGTCTTAACGTATTCCTCTGCTTAGTTGTGTTGACTGACTTTGCGCTAAAAGCAGATATGTGCTAGCAGGTTGAGTGGAGATGAAATTGTTTAGGGTTAGTTGAATCAAAACTTGAATTTCACACAGAGGGTTTCCCTTACAAAATAAATTTTATGAGATAGTGTTAATTACATTGTGCTACAGATTTAGCTACGGGATCCCATTTAATGATTGCTTGTTTCTTGCTTTGCATTTGATAAGTTTAAATTCTGAGTTATTTGATGATCGTAACATACACATGCTAGCCTAGAAGCTAACATATATAGGGTTCGTTTTTCACTCAACCTTTCTTCGTTCCACTATTTCTTTGTGGATTTGGTGTTTCTATTTTCTCATCGTCAGCGTCAAATTTTTTTGTATTAGTTAATATTTGTTTGAATACTACTATGTCCCTTTTAATATATTATTTGTTTATTTTGTTTTGTTTCATTACATATCACCCGATTCTTTTGAAAAGATTGTCCCTAGCGAATGGTCTATTCATTACAAAATAAAACAAGAGTATGAGTCTATTTGTGGTGAACGGTTCATACTTTTGAAATAGTTTAAAAGACATAATCTAACTCTAATATCAGTGACGGATCCAGGATTTTAAAGTTATGGGTGCTCGCCGATAAAAACTTCAAACGAAGAGGAAAAATAAATTTACTTGTGGGTGCTCGCTTAATATTTATCTAAATATTTGTACAGTTGCCTATATAAATTTATTAATATGGTCAAAGTTAATGGGTGCTTAAGCACCCACAACTCTCTATGGTTTTGATGTACTATGTGATGCTGATTAGTACTTTTGATTTGTTAGATATTAGTTCTTGACTTATTTTTCATAAAATTAAAATATTCTCGACTTTGAAGTGTCCAATCTTGCTAATTTGGGTGAATTTCATACAGGAAAAAATCATAAGATTTTTGTGAGAAATATTTTATCCCAATAAATCAAGTTGCCACAGTGTTGATAAAGGTGACGGTCACAAACAAGATTTAATTTTCAAATACTCACTTATACTAAATTTTAATATGTTACTACGAGCTTCCATATTTTATGGAACTTTGCACTTTCATTCAAAAAATTTGTACTTTAATCTTTTATACATAATTATTTACTCAAAGTTTTATTTTTGTAATATTGATATTATCTTACGTAATCATACACTACGAGACTTGGCATATATATATATATATATATAATAATTATATATAGTATATACTATATATATATACTATATATATATATATATATATATTTATATAATACTATGATATATTATATATCATGAGAGCTTAAGTTGTTTGATTGATTATAAATGTCGGAGAACGGAATCGGTTTTCGGACGATTAGAAGTAATAGGTAACTGTCTTGAAAATTTTGTAACCTTTAATTAAAAGCTTCATTAAGAGTTGAAGCCATTATTATCATCTAAGAAACTAATAAGAATGCGAATCAACTTGTAAAATCTCAAAGAACTATGCCAAATGAAAGTTTAAGCATTCCTCTATGAAGTCGACCTAGTCAAATGTCCTAGCGCTAAAATCGCTGGAAAAGAAAGAGGAGAACCTACAACTTGGTTTCGCCGGAGAAATAGATGGCGAGTTCGCCGCGTAGGGAGATGATTGAGTAGTGGAGGGGTAGGACGTGCCGGTGATAGAAGAAATGGAGGGGAGGGGGTAAATGGGTTTGGGCCGGTGAGGTAGTGTGCCGTGGTGTTCACCTCACCAAAATGTTAGTGTCATGTGGGATTGAAAGTCCACCTATGACGGCCTTAACGAAAGAGGGGTAAATTTGAGCCATTAGAATAACGACAAGAATATTTTTGTGGGGAAAAAAGAAGGTAAAATTAATGCTTTTCGCATAATAGAAGGACAAATTTGACCATTTTCCTATAATCAATTCGATAGAACCTCAAAAGAAGGTGATTGGGAAGAGATACATACGAGTGAGAGAATTGAACTTACCTAATGTGGGGAACGTATAATGCTATTAACAGGAACATAGAAAAGTTGCAGAGAGGTTATAAGCATAAAAAGAGATACCAATACTTAACCCCTTCATAAAATAAATAAAAATTTGAAAAAGAGGAAGGGACAATACATTAGTTAGAGTAAATTTTATCGTGGTCATTCAACTTAAAGTGTGTAATACAAAAGTTGCTTTTTTATTATTATAACATAAAATCTTTCAACTTAAAGTTTGTCACACAAATATTACTTTTTTTATTTCTTGTCACATAAAAGTTATCAAAAATTTGGCCAAGTTAACTAAAAAGTAGATCTCACTTGAATTTTTATATTTTGTACTGGAAAAAATATGGCACTCCAAAACAAGTTGGCAAAATACATGGACAGACACTTAACTAGTTCGGATATTCCACTTGAATACCTCAACTAAGCCTTTTCCCACCTAAACATTTTAACTCTACATTTACTGTTGTATTAGTGAAAAATAGACTCACCACGTGGGTCTATTAAATGGTGACACGTGTCAGCAAAGTTCGGAGAAAAGTGAAGAATGTCATGTAAAGATGATATGTGAAACACCCCCGGGACCGAACATATTCGTACCGTGCCTGTTAGCCTCGGAACTGATCATCATAAAATAGCCCGGATCAGATGCGGGAGAATATCTCATAATTACCAATGAGGAAGGAATCAATTAATCCCGGATTATATGGGATTTACATCATTACACCATCAGTTACAAATCAATTATGTAACGTACAATAAATGCAATAAATGATTGTAACGGTCAGAACAAGGCAATCAATTACAAGATTGACTCAACATGCACGGGATTGACTCATCAGTTACGAAATTGACTCATCAATTACGAAATTAATTCATCAGTTACGGAATTCCAGCATTTACACAGCTGTTACAAGTCTTCCAAAGGTAATGGATGGATTGAGTAAATGCTCATAATAGATCCATAATTCAAGGAGAATAGTTACTTAGATTTAGCCCTATAAATAGACATACTTTTACCACCATCTGGGGGAATCTAATTTTCTTCTCTACAATTCTATACATTGTAATTTACAGCATATTGCTCCCAAGTTAGCCATAGTTCGTCCCTTCAAGCTTTGTTCGGCTCATTATCCTATCAAGAATCATTCAATAAGAATTCTTTCTTCTTTGCTTTATTTTGATTATATTATCTGTCATTGAATTTATTTTCCACTTCTCTATCACGTTGCATTAACAAAAATTTATATCTTTTGGATTGAATCGGTTGCTTGTGGCCCGAATATAAAATTATTGCTTTGACCTTGAAAACTATTTTTTGGGTTAACAATTTGGTTCCGTTGCCGGGAACTCAAGCAAATTTGCTATTCATCCAAAGATAGTAACATTTTTTGTTAATATTCACTTGTTTTCAGTTTAAACCTTCATCATGGCCGAAATTTTCCAATCAACATAGTTGAGGACAACCAAGTTGGAGATGGCTTTACCATAAAAAATAAAAAGGGAAGAATAGACATGAAAATGATAAGCAAGCAACAAGCAGAGAAAAAGGGAGAATGTACATCAGTATATTGGTACCGCAACTATTAGTACTAGAACTGATTATAACGGATCTGTACGAAACAGTTTCGGAACATGAGGTTCAGATACACCAGGTAATTTTAATTTGCAAAATTTAGTTCTAACCTTACAGAAACAGATCAAGGAACAGAACGAGCGGCTAGAACACCTCCGGGAATTCCTATCTATCATACGAGAATGATATGCATAACCGTTACAGCATCGGGATTTAAACAGAAGAATACACGGTAAGTCAAATCGACACTAATAAAATGTCCAAAAAAAGGTTCAAAAACCAAACCGAGGTGATTCCGGATCAGATTGAAGGAGTCAAAAGAATAACTCCAGACCTTCTCGGAACTGAGGAGTAGAATTTACATTCGATATAATACAAAGTTCCAAATAGAGGAAGACACGTTCATTCAATTGAAAGTCAAAAAAAGGTCCGGAGATCAAACAGATGTGATTCTTGGGTGATCCGAATCAGAACGCAAAAATCTAAAAAAATAGGTTTGAGCAAAGAGATACGAGATTTTCTTCACGGGTTGGAAAAGATCCGGATCTACCCGAACAGGTAAGGAATTACCTTGGTAAATTGCAAAATTCCATAAGAGAAGAATAAAGATTAGGAAGAACATGGGTAAAACACCCACGAGATTGCTTACAAAGATACCATACCTAACAACTGAAAAAGAAGAGATAGCTACGGGATTCAATAGACCACGAGGAAGGAAGGTTCATTAATAACCTTGGACAATGATACAAATATTTTCGGAAGCAATCATTGAACCGAAAGCATCAGAAGCCACGAGGTCAAATGTTGAAAAACTAGAGATTATCATTGACTTCCCAAATAGAAAGGTTTACGTTGGTCGAGACTCGACACCGAATTTAAAGGTAAGTTGATTAAACTTTTACATGCTAACAAAAATTGCTTTGCTTGACTCCATGCTAACATAACAGGTATACCACCGGAGGTAACGGTTTATATGCACAATATTGACCCGCGGTATAATCCGGTCAAGCAAAAGAAGAAACTAGAGTCAAATAATAAAAGATAAAGTTACGGAACTTCGAAAGATCGGTTTAGTCCAAAAAGTCGAATCATTCGAACTTGCTAGCTAACAACAACGCACCATTATTTTCAAAATTCCGAGGAGAAAGATGATTGTTGGTACACCAAATTGTGTCGGATGTCTCGGTAAATACAATCTTAATTCAAGAAGATAAAGGTACACATTCTCCTATATATTACAAAATGCTCTTAGATACGAAAACTACATATCTACATTTTGATAAGTTGGCATTGATTGTAGCTGCGCTAAATCTAAGGCTTTATTTTCAATGTCATTCAATTTCTGTAGTCACTATATTTTCATTATGCAATATTTTGCATAAACATGAACTGTCAGGAAGGCTAGCTAAATGAGTAATCGAACTTAGTGAATATGGTATTATTTATCAGCCACGTACGACTATAGAATCACAAGTTTAGCAGATTTCATGATTAATCTTAGCTCGAACATATTACCCGAAGCTAAAAAAAATAGTATGTGTTATTTCTGGGATAATTCTCGGGATCTGGGCCTTCTACACAATTAGGTCCACAAGTACTAAAATTCCGAGTTAGGGACAATGTTTAATGCCTATCAGGGAAGTAGTTAGATAATTCATAAAAGTTATTTTATTACTAATGACAAAGTCGAGTATGAAGCATATGCTACAGGCTTGAATTAGCTGGGGGACTCAGAGCAAAAATATCAATTTAACGATTGATCAAATCCAAGAAAACTATGCAGCCCAAGAAAATTGAGCCGGATGTGCTAGTCTCGGATCTACTGCTGATATCACTGACTCCGAAAATAACTCCGGGCTCTTATTGAGAAATATCATTTTCGGATCAAACAGTCTCAGGATCGAGCCATCTCTTATTTAGGCGATCCTTGATCTATCATCAATTAGAATGATAATGAGGTAAGCCTGACTAATTTAATTTGGAATTGGCATAATATATTCATTTATTACTTGCAGAATGGGACTTTACCGAAAGACAAACATGCTCTCGATAACTCTGAGTGTGTCTCATCCCGTACTGCCTTGTTGAAGGAGAATTATTTGAGAATATTCAAGGCTCCAAAATCTAAAATGCCACATGGACCAAACAAACAAAATATATAATGCGAGAAATTTATAAAGAAAGCAGTGAATATTACTCCGGTAATAAGGCTTTAAATCGAAAACTCATCAAAGTTAGTATGAATGGCTCAAATCAAGATATGGCATGATCCTCGACCAATATTTTGGAACCTCCGTAGTTCCTGGCCAGAATACAAAATATTTGATAAAAAGAGCTCCGGTACCGTCCCTGTGTTGGAACTGGACCATTTGAAAGTCCATCAATATCGAAACTAACTATCCTACCAGGGACTATTAAACTGTGGACTGTCAAATTATGATTTCAGTGTTTGAGTTCTCATACCTCAAAACTCAAATACTAGGGAGATTACTTATACTTGAAGATTAGTCAATTTGACCTGACACTATGAGAAGTGATACAAACAATTGATTACCTTGGGAGATAGAATTCCTAATAGTATTCCGACATTATTTACCATCTCAACTCAGTTGGTTGTCTTGCTCATATCAAGCATAAACACTTCAAACAGTGTTGAATGGGTTCTTCAAAAATACATATACAACACAAAAAGGATCGAGAACTCCATGTTAGAGTCAAGAATCCCACGATAAAAAATAAGAGTTTTACATCTAAGTCAAGATAAATGTATGCAAATATGCCACCAGAATAAAGTTCGCTTTGAACAAACACGTGACTTATATTCGGTCCAACAACGACCATCCAAGTTAAATATATAAGCCTTTCTTAATGGCTAATTGTATTATGACTCGGATCGATTATCCCATATATATAAATAAAAATCTCAAATATTATTTCGGATATGTGTCTCTCTCTACTTGGAAGTATGTTTATCTACTCCAATTTGGATTCAAAATCCAATCATATTAAATGTCTCTTCAAGACAAATCTACTAAGATATATATATATATATATATATATATATATATATATATATATATATATATATTTGTTTGGAATCAATATTCCCTCACACTCAATGTCTTATCGGCATCAATACTCCCGTAAATCTTAATGGGATCAATACTCTTGTAAATCCTACCGGAATTAATACTCCCTCAGACGAAAAGTCTAATTGGATCAATCGATCCTATTTTACGCCTGAATGAAAAGGAGACGTCCTCTTCATAGCATTTAAAATATATAAAAGGGCCCTCTTTTATTTAAAAGTTAGACACCCAAAGGTGACTCTTTAGACATCGCAGAAGTAATGATACATCAAAATATATATTTTAAGTCTAAAAGACTAAGTATGAGCACTCAAACAATTTTTTTAAGTGCCAAGAAAAATTAGTACTCGGATAAATTCCCTAAAATACCAAATGATGATATTAGACCCTAAAGACACAAGGAACACTGTATTATTCCCGGTCTAGGTTAAAACCCTTCTGATAAAAAAAAGGGTTAAGCAGTCATCATCTAAATATGTACTTCCGAGTCCCATCTATATTTTCCTTTTCAGGAAATGGACCAAAGGAAGAAACGATCCGATGCTCGAGATTTCATACTTTAAAGCTCTAACACTTGGGGGACTATATATATATGGAAGGCAAAGAAGACTAGAAAAGTCAGAATTCGGGTCAAGCCTGAGGTAATCTACCCAACAAATCAAAAGTTAAGAGCAAATCAAGAGCCAAAAACACAAGCCTGATTCAAAAACCTATGATGAAGTATACACTCGCAGATGTAAATTACAAAATCTTACGAGTATCTAGGTTAAAGGCAATATTTAGTCGTGGGTTGCAAGATATACCTTTGAATTTTTTACAAATCTGTTGTAAAGTAAAACAGTTACGAAAAGAGTTAATAGATGAATCTTAAAATACATGTAAAGTATTATATAATTTGAAAAGTTCGAATGATATAAAACTTTACTTTCAAAGTTAATTCAAAGTAAATAGTGTGTTGTTCCTATTTCTTCTTCGTATGTTTACACCATTATGAAGTTGAGACGTCTTCTTCATTAGTGTCATTCATAAAATTGGGCCATCTTTTATAATTCGTGCTTATTCAAAAAGTCCACGAAGCATTGAAGCATTTTTAATGCAAAGTTAATAACAAAGGGTGAAACAAAACCCAAAAATTAAAAATAGGCAGAAAATAAAGCTGAAATTTATATATCAAACTTTGCAAACATAAGGAAAAACATTTTTCTTCAAACCCAAACAAGACAGGGGTAAACCAACCGATTATTGGTGAAAGGAACATAATCGGTAGAGTTGTCATCTGAATCTCTAAGTTCTGCACTCTTTTTTCCTTCGTCCGCTTTTTGTCCCTATTGGATTTTTCAGCAAGGTTTTTAATGAGGCAGAGGCAAGGATGAAAAAGATAAAATCTTCCACTTCCCAGTCACATCACATTGAGTAACCGGAAAGTGGGGGGACTATCTGAATTAGTGAAAAATAGACTCGCCACATGGGTCTATTAAATGGCGACACGTGTCAGCAAAGTTCGGAGAAAAGTGAAGAATGTCATGTAAAGATGATATGTGAAACACCCCCGGGACCGAACATACTCGTACCGTGCCTGTTAGCCTCGGAACTGATCATCATAAAATAGCCCGGATCAGGTGTGGGAGAATATCTCATAATTACAAATGAGGAAGGAATCAATTAATCCCGGATTATATGGGATTTACCATAATTACACCATCAGTTACAAATCAATTATGTAACGTACAATAAATGCAATAAATGATTGTAACGGTCAGAACAAGGCAATCAATTACAAGATTGACTCAACATGCACGGGACTGACTCATCAGTTACGGAATTGACTCATCAATTACAGAATTAACTCATCAGTTACAGAATTCCAGCATTTACACAGATGCTACAAGTCTTCCAAAAGTAATGGATGGATTGAGTAAATGCTCATAATGGATCCATAATTCAAGGAGAATAGTTACTTAGATTTAGCCCTATAAATAGATATACTTTTACCACTATCTGGGGGAATCTAATTTTCTTCTCTACAATTCTATACATTGTAATTTACAGCATATTGCTCCCAAGTTAGCCATAGTTCGTCCCTTCAAGCTTTGTTCGGCTCATTATCCTATCAAGAATCATTCAATAAGAATTCTTTCTTCTTTGCTTTATTTTTATTATATTATCTGTCATTGAATTTATTTTTCACTTCTCTATCACGTTGCATTAACAAAAATTTATATCTTTTGGATTGAGATCGGTTGCTTGTGGCCCGAATATAAAATTATCGCTTTGACCTTGAAGACTATTTTTTGGGTAAAACAACTGTACCATTTTAATATGTCTGACTGACATGGCAAATAACATGAGCATCACTACTGTTGAGTGCGTGAACATTAAAAATATGCTGACAAAGACTATTTCAACGATTAAACACAAATGGTAAAAACACGCCCCTTCCCTATTATATAATTAAATCATCTTACTTTTACTTTGTCTCTTAAATCTAGTCCTAGTTCTTCACCGCTTTCTTGATTTTTTGGTTTAAAAATTCTACCCCTCTCCAAATTTAAAGTAGTCCCACCTGATTATTCGAATTTTGGTTTAAGCTCTCAATTTTGTGGATAAAGTCTCTCACACCAAGAGTTGATTCATGCCGGTGTGGTCATGAATATCAATTGAAAAGTTCATGGTCTCCATCTAATCCTGTAAGGAGGTTCTGTGGATGCAAAATTGAAAAAGTTAGCATAAATTTACTATAATTAATTATTTGTACTATGTTGTCCCCGATTGTAGTTTGAATAATTTGTTTTGAAGGACAAAGGTGGATGTAAATATTTTAGGTGGGTTGATGACGAGTTTCCTAGCTAAGCAAATATGGTTATTTGGGGATGTAAGTATTTTAGGTGGGTTGATGACGAGTTTCCTAGCCTTGACACATGAATACAAGCTCGTATAGCCCTGTAAGATACACAAGGTAGTATGAATCATTACATTTTATAGTTAAATTTGTGATTTAACCCCTGTGGATTTTTACATTCGAGACAAATGTTCTTAAGGCGGAGGAGGATGTTATATCTCACATTTTTATTTGCCAAAGTGTGTCGTGATTTAGTCGACATAAGCTCGGATATCAAGACTATTCTCAAGTTCATGATTACATAAACAGTCATCATACATGCGGAGGGATTTCCCGCAGGTGCAGAATCGCGGTGCCGAAGGTAAGGTGCAGAAGTGAAAAGGAGAGCCCAGGGCTGGGCTCGCAGGTGCGGACACCTGAGCGCTGGTGCACCTCCGCAGGCGTGGCCATTTCTTCTGCAAAAGCGGAATTGGAGGAGGGGCTTTGTTCAGGACCGCAGGTGCAGTCTCCTTCGTCGAGAGGGTATTCATGTCACGACCCTAACCCCGAACCCGATCGTGATGGCGCCTCTCGTGAAGATAAGGCCAGCCGACACTTCCCATTTTCCAATTTTTAACAGATAAGCATTAAAGAACATTTTAAACATGATAAAACAATCCGAAATAACTGATAATAACATAAATACACGGAAGAATCATCCATACACAGCCCTAACCGGGGTGTCACTAGTCATGAGCATCTAAAAGCCATAACAGAATTCTGATAAATCCGTAACTAGTACAATGTCTGAAAGGAAATAGAGACGATAAAGGAGTAGTGACACGGGGCTGCGGACGTCAACAGCTACCTCATAATCTCCGAAAGCTCGCCTGAATCTGGAGGAATCAGCACTCGGGAGCGAGACCTGATGCGCCTGAATCTGCACACAGGGTGCAGGGAGTAAAGTGAGTACTCCAACTCAGTGAGTAACAAATGTAAATAATGACTGAAGGTAAGAAAACACGCAAGGCACAAGGCAGTCTATAATGAAGCAGTAAAATCATTTAAAAACAGTAAACTAGTGAAAAGACAAGTAAAAATCCTCTTTCAACAAGTAAACAGGTAATTGACAGACAATTAACGTACAGTAAATAAATAGAAGCTTGCCCCTCGGGCACAGTATCACCACATCCGCCCCTCGGGCAACATCTCAGAACAACAACAGCCCTTCGGGCTCAATCTCACATCACAATGGGTACCCGCGCTCACTGGGGGTGTGCAGACTCCTGGAGGGGCCCCTTACGGCACAAGCGCAATAACAAGCCATCTCGTGGCATCAAATATAGTCCCTCGGCCTCATATCAATCAAGCCACCTCATGGCGTACATATCTCAGGCCCACGGCCTCCATTCAGTATCAGTGTTTCCTCACAATACAGGCCCTCGGTATTACTCAGTCAAAAATACTCACAAGCCCCTCGGGCAATAGTAAAATAGTGTTTCTCAGCCCAAACATCATTTAAAAATATCATTTAAGTCTCAAAATCGAGTAAAAATAGCTGAGTAGTAAAACAGTGGAAATTTACATGACTGAGTTCAAATAGTAAGTCAAAACAGTGAGGAAATATCAATAAAAAGCCCTGAAGGGTTCAAATAGTTGGTACGAAGCCCAAATATGGTATTCAGCCCAAATCATAATGATAGCAAATAAGTTTCAGTCAAATACGCGGTAAAATCATCAACCGGGACGGACCAAGTCACAATCCCCAATAGTGTACGACCCACGCTCGTCAACAAGCGTGTGTCTCACCTCGACATAGCACTACGATGTGCAATCCGGGGTTTCAAATCCTCAGGACATCATTTACAATCATTACTCACCTCGAACCGGCTAAATCTCTAGCTCGCGACGCCTTTGCACCTCGAATTGGCCTCCACGCGCATCGAATCTATCCAAAATCAGAACGAGGACGTCAAAATATGCCGAGGGAACAAAGCCCAAGCAAAAACAATCAATAAAGGGCACAAATCCCGAAATTACCAAAACTCGACCCCCGGGCCCGCGTCTCAAAATTCAGAAATTTTTACATCAATAGATTCCTAATCTCCCCACGAGTTCATACATATCAAAAGTGTTCAAATCTGACCCCAAATGGTCCTTCAAATCCCAAATCAAAAGTCCAATTCCTCAAGCCCTAGTTCTTCAATTTTTGGCTTAGTTTTCATGATTTCTAGGTGGAATTCACATAATAATCGAGTTTTAAGTCCGAAAATCTTACCTCTCAACGATTCCTCTTGAATCCCTCTTCAATCTCCTTCAAAAATCTCCCAAAATGGCCAACTATGGAGGAAATAAACCTCAAAATCGCGGACAAGACGAGTTAAAAACATTCTGCCCAGGTCTGACTTTCCTTCTTCGCGAACGCGGTCAACCCCTCGCGTTCGCGAAGCACAAACTTACGTTGACTAACTGTTGCTCTACGCGAACGCGACATGACAGCCGCAAACGCGATGCCTTGCTCAGACCACTCTTCGCGAACGCGCCACCCTTCCGCGAACGCGATGAACATTTGACCTCAAACCACAGCTGACCCAATTCCTCTACGCGATTGCGAAGTCCTTCTCGCGAACGCGATTCACAAATTCCCAGCCCTCCGCGAATGCGAAGCCCTTCACGCGAACGCGAAGGCTTAATTCCTTGCCTTCCTCAACTGCCTCTTCGCGAACGCGAGGCTCCACTCGCGAACTCGAAGGGTAAAATCCCTACAACAACTGAATAGATTTTCTGCAACTTCCTTAACTCAAAAATGATCCGATTGACCACCCAAAATTCACCCGAGGCCCCCGGTACCTCAACCAAAGGCACAAGCATATCCTAAAACCTTATTCAAACTTGTTCCCATCATCGAAACACCTCAAACAACATCAAATCACCCAAAACACATCGGATTCGAGCCTAAGTTTTCTAAAACCTTCCGAAATACGCTTTTGATCAAAAACCCAACCAAACCACGTCCGAATGACCTGAAATTTACACACATATCCCAAATCACATAATGAAGCTACTACAACTCTCGGAACTCCATTCCGACCCCTATATCAAAATCTCACCTACCAACCGGAAATCGCCTAAATATCAACTTCGCCAATTCAAGCCTAAATCTACTCCAAACCTCCACAACCCATTCCGATCACACTCCTAAGTCATAAATCACCTCTCAAAGCTAACCGAACCATCAGAACTCACATCTGAGCCCTCTAACACATAAGTCAACATCCGGTTGACTTTTCCAACTTAAGCCTTCTTAAAAGAGACTAAGTGTCTCAAACTTCACCAAAACCAATCCGGATTCAATCCAACCAACCCGATACCACAAAACACAGATAACAAAGCATAAAGAAGTAGACATGGGGTAAACGGAGCGGTAACTCATGAGACGACCGGCCGGGTCGTCACATCCTCCCCAACTTAAACAAACGTTCGTCCTCGAACGAGTCAAGAAACATACCTGAAGCCTCAAACAGGTGAGGATATGTGCTCCGCATCTCCCGCTCGGTCTCCCAGGTAGCCTCCTCCATGGGCCGACCTCTCCACTGCACCTTCACCGAAGCGATATCTTTTGATCTCAACTTCCGAACCTGACGCTCCAGAATAGCTGCTGGCTCTACGTCATAAGTCAAATCACCCTCCAACTGAACTGAGCTGAAATCCAGAACGTGGGATAGATCTCCAATATACTTCCGGAGCATAGAAACATGGAAAATCGGATGCACACTCGACAAGCTGGGTGGCAAAGCAAGATCATAAGCCACCTCCCCAATCCTCCGTAGTACCTCAAAAGGCCCAATGAACCGCGGACTCAACTTCCCTTTCTTTCCAAATCTCATAACACCCTTCGTGGGTGAAACCTTTATCAGGACCTTCTCACCTACCATGTAGGACACATCTCGAACCTTCCTGTCAGCATAACTCTTTTGCCTCGACTGCACTGTACGAAGCCTCTCCTGAATCACCTTCACTTTATCTAGAGCATCCTTAACCAAATCTGTCCCCAATAGCCTAGCCTCACCGGGTCGAACCAACCAACTGGAGATCTACACCACCTCCCGTACAAAGCCTCATATGGAGCCATCTGAATACTCGACTGATAGCTGTTGTTATAAGCAAACTCTGCGAGCGGTAGAAACTGATCCCATGACCCTCCGAAATCAATAACGCAAGTGCGTAGCATATCCTCCAATCTGAATAGTGCGCTCGGACTGCCCGTCCGTCTGAGGGTGAAAAGCTACGCTTCACTGCACCTGAGTACCCAACTCTCTCTGAACAGACTTCCTAAACTGGGAAGTAAACTGAGTGCCCCGATTTGAAATGATGGAAACTGGGACACCATGCAACCGAACAATCTCCCGGATATATATCTCTGCTAACCGCTCGAAAGAATAAGTAGTACAGATAGGAATGAAGTACGCGGACTTGGTCAACCTATCCACAATCACCCAAATAGCATCGAACTTCCTCAAAGTCCGTGGAAGCCCAACTACAAAGTCCATAGTGATCCGCTCCCACTTCCACTATGGAATATCCATCCGCTGGAGCAAGCCACCCGGTCTCTGATGCTCATATTTCACCTGCTGACAATTGAGACACCGAGCTACAAATTCCACAATATCCTTCTTCATTCTCCGCCACCAGTAATGCTGTCTCAAATCCTGATACATCTTCGCGGCTCCTGGATGAATAGAATACTGCGAGCTATGGGCCTCCTCTAGAATCATCTCCCGAAGCCCATCTACATTGGGCACACAAATCGGGCCTTGCATCCTCAACACCCCATCATCTCCAATGGTCATATCTGTGGCATCATCATGCTGAACTCTATCCCTAAGGACGAGCAAATATGGATCATCATACTGGCGCTCTCTGATGCGCTCATATAGGGAAGACCGAGAAACCACACAAGCCAATACCCGACTGGGCTCCGAAATATCCAACCTCACGAACCGATTGGCCAAAGCCTGAACATCGACCGCAAGAGGTCTCTCCCCAACTGGAATATATGCCAAACTCCCCATACTCACTGCCTTTCGGCTCAAAGCATCGGCCACCACATTGGCCTTTCCTGGATGGTACAATATAGTGATGTCATAATCCTTAAGCAACTCCAACCACCTCCGCTGCCTCAAGTTAAGATCCTTTTGCTTGAACAAATGCTGAAGACTACGATGATCAGTGAATACCTCACAAGATACGCCATACAAGTAATGCCTCCAAATCTTCAACGCATGAACTATGGCAGCCGACTCCAAATCATGAACGGGGTAGTTCTTCTCATGGGGCTACAACTGACGAGAAGCATAAGCAATAGCTCTACCCTCCTACATCAACACACAACCAATCCCTACTCTCGAAGCATCACAATATACGGTATATGAACCTGAAGCTGATGGCAAAACCAACACTGGAGCTGTGGTCAAAGCTATCTTGAGCTTCTGAAAGCTCTCCTCACACTCGTCCGACCATACAAATGAAACACCCTTCTGAGTCAACTTGGTCAAGGGCGATGCGATAAATGAGAATCCCTAAACAAACCGGCGATAATAGCCTGCCAAACCCAAAATATTACGAATCTCTGTGGCAGAGGACGGTCTGGGCCAACTCTGAACTGCCTCTATCTTCTTTGGATCAACCTGAATACCCTCACTGGACACCACGTGTCCCAAGAATCCACTGAACTGGCCAAAACTCACACTTGGAGAACTTTGCATAAAGCTTCTCCTCCCTCAATCTCTGCAACACAACCCTCAAATGCTCCGCGTGCTCCTCCTGACTGCGCGAATATACCAGAATATCATCAATGAAAACTATGACAAATGAGCCAAGATAAGGCCGGAACACGTTGTTCATCAGGTGCATGAATGCTGCTGTGGCATTGGTCAGCCCAAAAGACATAACCAGGAACTCATAGTGACCATATATGGTCCAGAAGGCCGTCTTAAGAATATCTGAATCCCTGATCTTCAACTGGTGATAACCTAAATGGAGATCAATCTTGAAGAATACCCTCGCTCCCTGAAGCTGGTCGAATAAATCATCAATGCGAGGCAAAGGATACTTGTTCTTAATTGTTACCTTGTTCAATTGCCTATAATCAATTCACATCCTCATAGTGCCATCCTTTTTCTTCACAAACAGAACCGGCGCACCCTAAGGTGACACACTAGGTCGAATGAACCCCTTATCAAGGAGTTCCTGAAGCTACTCCTTTAACTCCTTCAACTCCGCTGGTGCCATACGATACGGCAGAATAGAAATGGGCTGAGTGCCCGGCACCAGGTCAATACCAAAATCAATATCCATGTCCGGTGGCATGCCCGACAGGTCTGCAGGAAATACATCAGGGAAATCCCTCACAACTAGGATAGAATCAATACTGGGAGTCTCAGCTCCAACATCCCTCACTAAGGCAAGATACGAAAGACAACCCTTCCCAACCATACGTTGGGCTTTCAAGAAAGAGATCACTCTGCTAGGAACATAATGAGTCACACCTCGCCACTCAATCCGTGGCACACCTGGTGTAGCCAATGTGACTGTCTTGGCATGACAATCCAGAATAGCGCGACACGGAGATAGCCAATCCATGCCCAGAATGACATCGAAATCCACCATACTCTATAATAAGAGATCAACTCAGGTCTCCAGACCCCCAATAGTCACCACACACGACCGGTACACACGGTCTACAACAACAATATCACCCACCGGGGTAGATACATGAACAGGTAAAGCAAGAAACTCACGAGTACCCAAATAGCGAGCAAAGTATGATGACACATAAGAATAGGTATCTCGGGATCAAATAATACAGAGGCATCTCTGTGGCAGACTGAAATAATACCTGTAATGACAGCATCGGAAGCAATGGCATCGGGTCTGCCTGGAAGAGCATAGAAACGGGCCTAACCGCCCCCTGATCGACCTCCCCCTCTGGGGCGACCCCTGGCTGACTGATCCCCACCCCTAGTTGGCTGGGCGGGTGGTGGTGGAGCAACTGGCGCTGAAGCTGATGACTAACCCCTCTGCTGGGATGAACTAGCAACACTGCGGGGACACTGCCTCCACATGTGGCCCATCTCGCCTCACTCGTAACAACTCCTAGGTGCTGGAGAAGGGGACTGATAGGAACCCCTCGCACCGGAGTGACCAGCAGATGCACTCAGCGTAGAAGAGCCCTGAACAGATAGAGCACGGGATGAGCTCTGAGTTGGGTGGGCACTAAGTGAAGAATGGCCGTGGTGTGAACTGTGGGAACCATGACCCGATGACGCTCCTCGATAACCTGAGCGATCAGACTGACCATGTCGGAACTGTCGGCCTCTGCCGTGCTAAAACTGGCCCCTCGAAGGACCACCACTGTAGCTACTAGATCCTCAAAGCCTCTTGGCCTCCCTCTCCTCTCGCTCCTAGCGACGGACATACTCAATCTCCCTGGCAATATCCACAACCTCCTCGAATGTAGCACCAGTTACCCTCTCCCTGGTCATAAGAATACAGAGCTGATAAGTAAGACCATCGACCAACCTCCTGATCCTCTCTCGATCTGTCGGGACTAACTAGATGGCATGACGAGCCAACTCAGAGAACCTCAACTCATACTGCGACACAGTCATCTCCCCTGACGTAACCACTCAAATTGTCTACGCAGCTCCTCTCTGCGAGACTACGGTACATACTTCTTGTTGCTCCCAAACGCACACGCAAGTATACGTGGTCGACAAGTAATATAGGATTGTATGTCCAGATATCGTACCCACAGGGACTTGTGATTAGCTATCAACTAAATTAAACCAAACAATTAATCTATTCAAGCGAATCCAAATATGAATATTTAACTAAAGATAATCTAGAGTAGTAAATTAAGAGATTAAAGAAAACAAGTCGGTGAATTATAGAGACGAATTCAATATGAGTGAATATTCTAGAGCTATGGGTTAGCTGACAATCCCGTTGAATTTTCTACCTAAATTGTCTAATTAATTTATCTAGTTTACTGCGTGACGGGGTTAATATTGCTCGTAGCCTTCTCCCGAAGTACAACTCGCCTATTCAAGCTAACCTAACGCCTATATTCCTATGGAATTAGGATTAACAAGAACGCCTTTATAATTCCCGTATAATAACCAAGAAAGGCGATTAGGTATATTCCTATCCTAACCGCAAATCCGCTCCCCCTAAGAGTTAAGATCTTGCTCTACTCAATCTTATATGCAAACTAGAATTCCCTCTCCCGAGTTCAATCCTAGATTCGTAGATAGTATTCAATTGGTGATCAAGCAATCAAATAATTAAGCGCTAGATTGAATAAATAAACCAATATGATAAAATATAAGAACACTTCAAGCTTCAAACTACAACGTTCATGTAGCACCCAAAACTCTAGAACTAATAAACTATGGAATTAAAGGAAGAGAAGAGAAGAAAAACTAGTTAGAAGCCTCCTCCAAGCGTGGTGTGTATTCCTCCACGTGAATTCTCCTCCAAAGTATGTTAGATATCACCAAAGTGGCGTCCCCCCCTCAAAAAATATGTTTAGTCTTGCTTTTATACGTGTTGGGTACGTCTAGGGCCGAAATAACCTTTTTCCGGGCAAAGTTGGACAAAATTCCCGTCACTGGTGCCCTAGCTAGCGCCAGGCACCCTCCAGGGCGCTGCAATATTTTTAGTTACTGTTTTTGGCGCCACAGGTAGGCGCACCCAAATTCGCAAGTTTTCCGGTTTCGTTCGTTTTGGCTCAAATCTTGCGCGTTTCTCCCCCAATTGATCCCGAATCATTCCTACACATAAAAACACTTCAAATTAATATAAATCATAGCATTTAACATCCCAAATTCACGAAACAAAAGTGAAATATGAGGCGATATACATAAAAAATATATACTTTAAGCTAAACATCAACACCCCACACTTAGACTTTTCCTCGTCCTCGAGCAATGGGACTATCTAATAAACCCCCAACTACATACAAAGTTCAATCATAGAGGAGCACCTTAACTTTTAACCACACACTATACCCTTGACTACGATCAATACCGGGACACAAGCATGAACACACAAAATTTCACATTCTTCCCGTTTAAGCATGCCCAAGTATAATATTTCAATTCAATAAATTCCAACAACCTATTCGTCACCACCCAACCTCAAAAGTCTACTTGTAACCACTAACCACCCTCAATTCATGCACTTACCCAACAAGAAAGTTTATAACATTACCAATCGTTCATGAGATCATGTGCCCTCACCAACAAACAAAAGAGTGAATATAAATTGGTCCACACATTCAAATATGCTTTTGAATATAGATTAAGGACATCACACAATTGAACAAAATTCGCTCACTCTCACAAAGAATTCATATGCATCTCGTGGTCGTACCATAAGCTTGCCCGTAGTGTATATCTCTACTAATTTAAGCTAGCCAAATCTAGGATCAATTAGGACTTTTAAGGTTATAATGTAGGCCAAGGGACGGGTATGATACATTTAGAAATAGTGACTAACCCTCCTAAGCATTTTAATACACTACATTCACAATTCAAGCACATATTCTTCTCAACCAAATCACTTGCCATATACAACATAGCCCTCTTTTCAATTAAGCACTTCTCTACTTTTCACTAGCGCAAATTATTAAGAATTGGAAGTGTATTCTACATACTTTCACTATCATTTTTTTTCTTTAAATTTTTCTTTCTCTTTTTTTTTCTTTTCTTTTTCACACACTCCATACAATAAAGTTCATCGGCTAGTGACCTTTAATTTCAACTTTAGTGCACCAACGGGCCCTTCTATGGTTCCACTCAAAAGCTACTCCTCAATCTCTAACCTTACTTTTTTTAGCGACTAAGTGCGTTAGGAGGTAAAGGTTCAATCAATATCAAATTAAGAACAAAATAGGGGTATGGCTTGTAATGTGGGAGCCAAAAGAAAGGTCTATAGGCTCAAAGGGGCTAGCAACGGAAAATTTTATTTTTATGTGACAAGCACATCCATGATCAAGCAAGAAAATGCCTACGTCATCTCCTAGATTAGCACAACTTACAATTTTGCTTCAATTAACACACGGGGAAAGTTCTAGACTACACAGGATAGCATAGAAAATCACAATTCCTCACACATACGTTGCACATGACTCAATCAAGACGGTTCTGTTCAACTCTCAAGCCAAGCAAGCACACATAATTGAGGAATTTAAACAATATTGCACTATGTATCATACAAGTCAATTAACTGAGAAAAGGCGTCACAAAATAGGCTATTTACTTTACGTAGGCTTCACAATTCAAACCAAATACACGGGAAAATAGAAGGTATGTCATAGCCTAATGTGCCAGCATCAACCATGTCAATGAGTATCTCAGAGCGACTCAGTTTCTTCCTAAACTACTCCTAAAAAAATAAAGTACCCGGTTCGAGCTACATCCTTGGAAAAGAACCGGTGCCCAAAGAAAAACCAAGGAATACTACCTAACTATCCTAAAAACAAAAAATCTTTTTGGTGTTTTTAATCGGACTTTATCCCTCAAGAAAATCGTCCAAAAGATCCATTATCGGGAAAAGTCCGAACTTTTTCAAAAATATTTTTTTTTCCTTTTTTTTTTACCTAGACTATGTCTACTATGAGTTCCAAAGAAAAACTAAATAAAAAAATAGTTTTATACAATTACACTTCAGAAAGTAGTTTCCCCTACCCCACACTTATATTATGCATAGTCCTCGATGCATGATCATAGAGAAAAATAATAAAACAAAGGTGAGAAATACTCCCTGAGACCCTCTTGGGCCTAGCTCGGACATGATCCTCAATATTAAGGGTCGGGACGACCCCACACTTAAGCTTAAACATGCTCCTCAGCTTCAACTTCGGGTACTCAGACTTCCCCTACTCTGCAAAACAAGAACAACACGAATCTTGACACTATATAAAAAAAAATAAAAAATAAAAAAAATTAAAATACAGGCTGGGTTGCCTCCCAACAAGCGCCTTATTTATAGTCGTGTCACGACTCCATCACTTTCACCACTTTTCCTTCCACTTTAAAGATATGAATTGCGCCCCCAATTTTGCATCAATTTTTCCATCACGTTCCTGAGGCGGTGGTATAAAAATAAATGAACCAAGCAATAGGTATCGCATCTTGCACTTCTTGGCCTTTAAGTGGGGGATGTCGTTATGTCTCCTTGACATCACAAATTTCAGAATATAAGCACTTTGTTCCTCATCCATTGACTCCTTCATATGCTCGACTTGGTCAATTCCCATGTCACCAACCAAACACAATGTTGAAAAATGTTTAGAATGAGGTCCAATACGCTCCAACTCCAAAATTACATTATTTTTGACATCCTCAATTTTGAGCTCTTCGTCAACCTTGGCATCATTAATAATATTTTGGTCGAATAGTTGGAATTCCTCTTTCCGCTCCATAAGTTGACTAGTATCCACAACAATTGGTTGTAGGGCATCAGACGCCTCAACCTTTTTATTCAATTGATCGTGCAGGTCATGGATATCTAAGCCAAATTGGTCTATCTCTTGCCTGAGCTCAGTTCTTCCTTCTATTAGTTGTTCTGTCATATTTGAAAGACCATCACGTAGAAAGTCATGAGATTTTATCAGTTGAGCTTGTTCCTCAAGCCAAGATTGGCTCACTATATCTGCTTCTTCAAAATAATCTTCTTGTGGGAACTCGCTCTCTTCATCGAATTGAGGTTCTTCTTGGAAATTGGCCATTAATTTGTCCAGTCTAGTCTGGAGTCTTTTGATCGTTAAGGCATCAAGACTTTGTTGCTCGACTATTTGCCTCATCATGTTCTGTTGCTCGACTATTTGCCTTATCATGTCCATAATACGAGCCATGCTTTCTATATCTTCCACTTCATTGCTCCTATCAAACTCATAAACATTATTAGAAACATTATAATAAGAACTCCGAGAAGGATAATAAGAATTAGGACAACCATCCCGATGGCCACCTTGACAACCACACACATTACAAAAATTCCACACATCAGATTGAGATGCACAATTTTGCCCAAAGTGAGGTCCTCCACAATATGGATATGGATCGCCAAAATAAGAATAACCAATATTCGACCAATTATCATTCCAAGATGCCATATCAACAAAGATAGTAAAATATTAAAAAATAAAAACTTGAATAGGCAAAAAGTAAAAATCTAATCTAGTAGAATAGTTAATTTCTAAGTCCCCGGCAACGGCGCCAAAAACTTGTTGCTCCCAAACGCACACGCAAGTATACGTGGTCGACAAGTAATATAGGATTGTAACTCCAGATATCGTACCCACAGGGACTTGTGATTAACTATCAACTAAATTA
Source organism: Nicotiana attenuata (assembly GCF_001879085.1). Lineage (NCBI taxonomy): Eukaryota > Viridiplantae > Streptophyta > Magnoliopsida > Solanales > Solanaceae > Nicotiana > Nicotiana attenuata. Next base: position 277,988 of record NW_017671105.1, on the reverse strand, counting down.
AACCAAACAATAAATCTATTCAAGCGAATCTTAATATGAATATTTAACTAAAGATAATCTAGAGTAGTAAACTAAGAGATTGAAGAAAACAAGTCGGTGAATTATAGAGACGAATTCAATTCGAGTGAATATTCTAGAGCTATGGGTTAGCTAACAATCCTGTTGAGTTTTCTACCTAAACTGCCTAATTAATTTATCTAGTTTGTTGCGTGACGGGGTTAATATTGCTCGTAGCCTTCTCCCAAAGTACAACTCGCCTATTCAAGCTAACCTAACGCCTATATTCCTATGAAATTAGGATTAACAAGAACGCCTTTATAATTCCCGTATAATAACCAAGCAAGGCGATTAGGTATATTCCTATCCTAACCGCAAATCTGCTCCCCCTAAGAGTTAAGATCTTGCTCTACTCAATCTTATATGCAATCTAGAATTCCCTCTCCCGAGTTCAATCCTAGATTCGTAGATAGTATTCAATTGGTGATCAAGCAATCAAATAATTAAGCACAAGATTGAATAAATAAACCAATATGATAAAATAATAAGAACACTTCAAGCTTCAAACTACAACGTTCATGTAGCACCCAAAACTCTAGAACTAATAAACTATGAAATTAAAGGAAGAGGAGAGAAGAAAAACTAGTTAGAAGCCTCCTCCAAGCGTGGTGTGTGTTCCTCCACGTGAATTCTTCTCAAAAGTATGTTAGATATCACCAAAGTGGCGTCCCCCCCTCAAAAAATATGTTTAGTCTTGCTTTTATACGTGTTGGGTACGTCTAGGGCCGAAATAACCTTTTCCCGGGCAAAGTTGGACAAAATTCCCGTCACTGGCGCCCTGGCTAGCGCCAGGCGCCCTCCAGGGCACTGCAATATTTTTAGCTACTGTTTTTGGCACCACAGGTAGGGCTGGGCGCCACCTGTGGCGCCCAAATTCGCAAGTTTCCCTGTTTCGTTCATTTTGGCTCAAATCTTGCGCGTTTCGCCCCCAATTGATCCCGAACCATTCCTACACATAAAAACACTTCAAATTAATATAAATCATAGCATTTAACATCCCAAATTCACAAAACAAAAGTGAAATATGAGGCGATATACATAGAAAATATATACTTTAAGCTAAACATCACTTCTCCAGAAAGAGAACGGAGAACTGCTGCCAGGAAAGGGGTGCTGCACCAACAGGCCTACGCCTCTCAAAATCCTCCCACCAAGTAAAAGCAGGTCCTGAAAACTGATAGGTAGTGAAAGCGACCCCGCTGGTCTCCAGAATACCGGCTGTGCGAAGCATCCTCTGACACTTGTCTAAAAAACCCTGGGCATCTTCGCCCTCTGCTCCGCTGAAGGTCGGAGGCTGAAGTCTCCCAAATCTCTCCAACCTACGCTGCTCGTCCTCTGGCATGACAGGAACTACATAGTCATGAGCAGCTGCGACCGGCTGGGCTGGATGTGCCCCCGGCGTCTGAAGTCCTTGCACGACCTGCTCAGGCATGCGGACGGCGGGAGTCTGACTGCCTCTCCCGGCCTGAGAAGTAGCTGCGGCTGTAGTAGCTGAAACCGCCTGAGCTAGGCCAGTGCAAACTAATAATATCTGAGCCAAGGCCTCCTGGAGACCCGGAATCACAATAGGCATAGCTGGTGCCTGAGTTGGTGCTGCTGGAAGGTCCACAGCTAGGACCTGGTCCTGAACTGGGGCAGCTGGTGGATCTACAGGTGCTGCCCTCGCTGCTCTGCCTCTACCACGACCACGACCACGACCGCGTCCTCGGCCTTTGGTGGCCGCAGCTGGTGGCACTGGTGGTCGTCCATCCTGTCCGGTAGCGCGTGTCCTCACCATCTGTGAGAGAATGGAACAATAGAAGTTTAGTACTTGGATCAACAAATTCGCACGACAAGAAGTTCAAGAATATGAAGTTTTCCTAAAGGTTCTGCAGCCTCTCGAGGATAAATACAGATGTCTCCGTACCGATCTGCGAGACTCTACTAAACCTGCTCATGACTCGTGAGACCTATGTAACATAGGCTCTGATACCAACTTGTCACGACCCTAACCCCGAACCCGATCGTGATGGCGCCTCTCGTGAAGACAAGGCCAGCCGACACTTCTTATTTTCCAATTTTTAATAGATAAGCATTAAAGAACAGTGTAAACATGATAAAACAATCCGAAATAACTAATAATAAAATAAACACACGGAAGAATCACCCATACATAGCCCTAACCAGGGTGTCACTAGTCATGAGCATCTAAAAGTCATAATAGAATTCTGATAAATCCATAACTAGTACAATGTCTGAAAGGAAATAGAGATGATAAAGGAGTAGAGACACGGGGCTGCGGACGTCAACAACTACCTCGTAATCTCCAAAAGCTCGCCTGAATCTGGAGGAATCAGCACTCGGGAGCGGGACCTGATGCGCCTGAATCTGCACACAGGGTGCAGGGAGTAAAGTGAGTACTCCAACTCAGCGAGTAACAAATGTAAATAATGACTGAAAGTGAGAAAACACGCAAGGCCCAAGGCAGTCTATAATGAAGCCGTAAAATCATTTTAAAACAATTGACCAGTGAAAAGACAAGTAAAAATCCTCTTTCAACAAGTAAACAGGTAATTGACAGACAATTAAGGTACAGTAAATAAATAGAAGCTTGCCCTTCGGGCATAATATCACCACATCCGCCCCTCTGGCAACATCTCAGAACAATAACAGCCCCTCGGGCTCAATCTCACATCACAATGGGTCCCGCGCTCACTGGGGGTGTGCAGACTCCTGGAGGGGCCCCTTACGGCCCAAGCGCAATAACAAGCCATCTCGTGGCATCAAATCTAGGCCCTCGGCCTCATATCAATCAAGCCACCTCGTGGCATACATATCTCAGGCCCTCGGCCTCCAATCAGTATCAGTATTTCCTCACAATACAGGCCCTCGGCCTTACTCAGTCAAAAACACTCACAAGCCCCTCGGGCAATAGTAAAACAGTGTTTCTCAGCCCAAACATCATTTAAAAATATCATTTAAGTCTCAAAATCGAGTAAAAATGGCTGAGTAGTAAAACAGTGGAAATTTACATGAATGAGTTCAAATAGTAAGTCAAAACAGTGAGGAAATATCAATAAAAAGCCCCGAAGGGTTCAAATAGTTGGCACGAAGCCCAAATATGGCATTCAGCCCAAATCATAATGATAGCAAATAAGATTCAGTCAAATACGCGGTAAAATCATCAACCGGGACGGACCAAGTCACAATCCCCAATAGTGTACGACCCCACGCTCGTCAATAAGCGTGTGTCTCACCTCAACATAGCACTACGATGTGCAATCCGGGGTTTCAAACCCTCAGGACATCATTTACAATCATTACTCACCTCGAACCGGCTAAATCTCTAGCTCGCGACGCCTTTGCCCCTCGAATTGGCCTCCACGCGCGTCGAATCTATCCAAAATCAGAATGAGGACGTCAAAATATGCAAAGGGAACAAAGCCCAAGCTAAAACAATCAATAAAGGGCACAAATACAGAAATTACCAAAACCCGACCCCCGGGCCCGCATCTCGAAATTCAAAAATTTTACATCAATAGATTCCTTTATCTCCCCACGAGTTCATACATATCAAAAGTGTTCAAATCCGATCCCAAATGGTCCTTCAAATCCCAAATCAAAAGTCCAATTCCTCAAGCCCTAGTTCTTCAATTTTTGGCTTAGTTTTCATGTTTTTGTAGGTGGAATTAACATAATAATCGAGTTTTAAGTCCGAAAATCTTACCTCTCAACGATTCCTCTTGAATCCCTCTTCAATCTCCTTCAAAAATCTCCCAAAATGGCCAACTATGGAGGAAATAAACCTCAAAATCGCGGACAAGACGAGTTAAAAACATTCTGCCCAGGTCTGACTTTCCTTCTTCGCGAACGCGGTCAACCCCTCATGTTCGCGAAGCACAAACTTACGTTGACCAACTTTTGATCTACGCGAACGCGACATGACAGCCGCGAACGCGATGCCTTGCTCAGACCACTCTTCACGAACGCGCCACCCTTCCGTGAACGCGATGAACATTTGTCCTCAAACCACAGCTGACCCAATTCCTCTACGCGATCGCGAAGTGCTTCTCACGAACGCGATTCACAAATTCCCAGCCCTCCGCGAACGTGAAGACCTTCATGCGAGCGCGAAGGCTTAATTCCTTGCCTTCCTCAACTGCCTCTTCGCGAACGCGAGGCTCCACTCGCGAATGCGAAGGGTAAAATCCCTGCAACAGCTGAACAGATTTTCTTTAACCAAAGGCACTAGCATTTCCTAAAACCTTATTCAAACTTGTTCCCATCATCGAAACACATCAAACAACATCAAATCACCCAAAACACATCGGATTCAAGCCTAAGTTTTCTAAAACCTTCCGAAATACGCTTTTGATCAAAAACCCAACCAAACCACGTCCGAATGACCTAAAATTTACACACATATCCAAAATCACATAATGAAGCTACTGCAACTCTCAGAACTCCATTCCGACCCCTATATCAAAATCTCGCCTACCAACCGGAAATCGCCAAAATATCAACTTCGCCAATTCAAGCCTAAATCTACTCCAAATCTCCAAAACCCATTCCGATCACACTCCGAAGTCATAAATCACCTCCCGAAGCTAACCGAACCATCGGAACTCACATCCGAGCTCTCTAACACATAAGTTAACATCCGGTTGACTTTTCCAACTTAAGCCTTCTTAAAAGAGACTATGTGTCTCAAACTTCACCAAAACCAATCTGGATTCAATCCAACCAACCCGATACCACAAAACACAGATAACAAAGCATAAAGAAGCAGACATGGGGTAAACGGAGCGGTAACTCATGAGACGACCGGCCAGGTCGTCACAGTCGGATGTCTCGGTAAATACAATCTTAATTCAAGAAGATAAAGGTACACATTCTCCTATATATTACAAAATGCTCTTAGATACGGAAACTACATATCTATATTTTGATAAGTTGGCATTAATTGTAGCTGTGCTAAATCTAAGGCTTTATTTTCAATGTCATTCAATTTCCGTAGTCACTATATTTTCATTACGCAATATTTTGCATAAACATGAACTGTCAGGAAGGCTAGCTAAATGAGTAGTCGAACTTAGTGAATATGGTATTATTTATCAGCCACGTACGACTATAAAATCACAAGTTTAGCAGACTTCATGATTAATCTTAGCTCGAACATATTACCCGAAGCTAAAAAAATAGTATGTGTTATTTCTGGGATAATTCTCGGGATCTGGGCCTTCTACACAATTAGGTCCACAAGTACTAAAATTCCGAGTTAGGGGCAATGCTTAATGCCTATCAGGGAAGTAGTTAGATAATTCATAAAAGTTATTTTATTACTAATAACAAAGCCGAGTATGAAGCATATGCTACAGGATTGAATTAGCTAGGGGACTCAGAGCAAAAATATTAATTTAACGATTGATCAAATCAAAGAAAACTATGCAGCCCAAGAAAATTGAGCGGATGTGCTAGTCTCGGATCTACTGCTGATATCACTGACTCCGAAAGCAAATCCCGGCTCTTATTGAGAAATATCATTTTCGGATCAAACAGTCTCAGGATCGAGCCATCTCTTATTTAGGTGATCCCTGATCTATCATCAATTAGAATGAAAATGAGGTAAGCCTGACTAATTTAATTTGGAATTGGCATAATATATTCATTTATTACTTGCAGAATGGGACTTTACCGAAAGACAAACATGCTCTCGATAACTCTGAGTGCGTCTCATCCCGTACTGCCTTGTTGAAGGAGAATTATATTTTAGAATATTCAAGGCTCCAAAATCTAAAATGCCACATGGACCAAACGAACAAAATATATGATGCGAGAAATATATAAAGAAAGCAGTGAAAATTACTCCGGTAATAAGGCTTTAGATCGAAAACTCATCAAAGTTAGTATGAATGGCTCAAATCAAGATATGGCATGATCCTCGACAACATTTTGGAAGCTCCGTAGTTCCCCGCCAGAATACAAAATATCTGATAAAAAGAGCTGCGGTACCGTCCCTGTGTTGGAACTGGACCATTTGAAAGTCCTTGAATATCGAAACTAACTATCCTACCGGGGACTATTAAACTGCGGACTGTCAAATTATGATTCCAGTGTTTGAGTTCTCATACCTCAAAACTCAAACACTAGGGAGATTACTTATACTTGAAGATTAGTCAATTTGACCTGACACTATGAGAAGTGATACAAACAATTGATTACCTTGGGAGATAGAATTCCTAAGAGTATTCCGACATTATTTACCATCTCAACTCAGTTAGTTGTCTTGCTCATATCAAGCATAAACACTTCAAATAGTGTTGAATGGGTTCTTCAAAAATACATATACAACACAAAAAGGATCGAGAACTCCATGTTAGAGTCAAGAATCCCACGATAAAAAATGAGAGTTTTACACCTAAGTCAAGATAAATGTATGCAAATATGCCACCAGAATAAAGTTCGCTTTGAACAAACACGTGACTTATATTCGGTCCAACAACGACCATCCAAGTTAAATATATAAGCCTTTCTTAATGGCTAATTGTATTATGACTCGGATCGATTATCCCATATATATAAATAAAAATCTCAAATATTATTTCGGATATGTGTCCCTCTCTACTTGGAAGTATGTTTATCTACTCCAATTTGGATTCAAAATCCAATCATATTAAATGTCTCTTCAAGACTAATCTACTAAGATATATATTTGTTTGGGATCAATATTCCCTCACATTCAATGTCTTATCGGGATCAATACTCCCGTAAATCTTAATGGGGTCAATACTCTTGTAAATCCTACCGGGATCAATACTCCCTCAGACGAAAAGTCTAATCGGATCAATCGATCCTATTTTACGCCTGAATGAAAAGGAGACGTCCTCTTCATAGCGTTTAAAATATATAAAAGTGCCCTCTTTTATTTAAAATTTAGACACCCAAAGGTGACTCTTTAGACATCGCGCAAGTAACGATGCATCAAAATATATATTTTAAGTCTAAAAGACTAAATATGAGCACTCAAATAATTTTCTAAAGTGCCAAGAAAAATTATTACTCGGATAAATTTCCTAAAATGCCAAATGATGATATTAGACCCGAAAGACACGAGGAACACTATATTATTCCCGGTCTAGGTTAAAACCCTTCTGATAAAAAAAAGGGTTAAGCAGTCATCATCTAAATATATACTTCCGAGTCCCGTCTATATTTTCCTTTTCAGGGAATGGATCAAAGGAAGAAACGATCCGATGCTCGAGATTTCATACTTTAAAGCTCTAACACTTGGGGGACTATATATATATGGAAGGCAAAGAAGACTAGAAAAGTCAGAATTCGGGTCGAGCCTGAGGTAATCTACCCAACAATCAAAAGTTAAGAGCCGATCAAGAGCCAAAAACACAAGCCTGATTCAAAAACCTATGATGAAGTATACACTCGCAGATGTAAATTACAAAATCTTACGAGTATCTAGGTTAAAGGCAATATTTAGTCGTGGGTTGCAAGATATACCTTTGAATTTTTTACAAATCTGTTGTAAAGAAAACAGTTACGAAAGAGTTATAGATGATACTTAAATACATGTAAGTATTATATAATTTGAAAGTTCGAATGATATAAAACTTTCTTCAAAGTTATTCAAAGAAATGTGTGTGTTCCTATTTCTTCTTTCGTATGTTTACACCATTATGAAGTTGAGACGTCTTCTTCATTAAGTGTCGTTCATAAAAGGGCCCTCTTTTATAATTCCTGCTTATTCAAAAAGTCACGAAGCATTGAAGCATTTTTAATGCAAAGTTAAATAACAAAGGGTGAAACAAAAACCCAAACATTAAAATAGGCAGAAAATAAAGCCGAAATTTATATATCAAACTTTGCAAACATAAGGCAAACATTTGTCTTCAAACCCCGAAACAAAACAGGGTAAACCAACCGATTATTGATGAAAGGAACATAATCGGTAGAGTTGTCATCTGAATCTCTAAGTTCTGCACTCTTTTTTCCTTTGTCCTGTTTTTGACCCTATTGGATTTTTCGGCAAGGTTTTTAATGAGGCAGAGGCAAGGATGAAAAATAAAATCTTCCACTTCCCAGTCACATCACATTGAGTAACCGGAAAGTGGGGGGACTATCTGAATTAATGAACAATAGACTCGCCACGTGGGTCTATTAAATGGCGGCACGTGTCAGCAAAGTTCGGAGAAAAGTGCAGAATGTCATGTAAAGATGATATGTGAAATACCCCCGGGACCGAACATACTCGTACCGTGCCTGTTAGCCTCGGAACTGATCATCATAAAATAGCCCGGATCAGGTGCGGGAGAATATCTCATAATTACAAATGAGGAAGGAATCAATTAATCCCGGATTATATGGGATTTACCATAATTACACCATCAGTTACAAATCAATTATGTAAGTACAATAAATGCAATAAATGATTGTAACGGTCAGAACAAGGCAATCAATTACAAGATTGACTCAACAGGCACGGGATTGACTCATCAGTTACGGAATTGACTCATCAACTACAGAATTAACTCATCAGTTACAGAATTCCAGCATTTACACAGCTGTTACAAGTCTTCCAAAAGTAATGGATGGATTGAGTAAATGCTCATAATGGATCCATAATTCAAGGAGAATAGTTACTTAGATTTAGCCCTATAAATAGAAATACTTTTACCACCATCTGGGGGAATCTAATTTTCTTCTCCACAATTCTATACATTGTAATTTACAGCATATTGCTCCCAAGTTAGCCATAGTTCGGCCCTTCAAGCTCTGTTCGGCTCATTATCCTATCAAGAATCATTCAATAAGAATTCTTTCTTCTTTGCTTTATTTTTATTATATTATCTGTCATTGAATTTATTTTTCACTTCTCTATCACGTTGCATTAACAAAAATTTATATCTTTCGGATTGAAATTGGTTGCTTGTGGTCCGAATATAAAATTATCACTTTGACCTTGAAGATTATTTTTTGGGTTAAACAACTGTACCATTTTAACATGTCTGACTGACATGGCAAATAACATGAGCATCACTACTGTTGAGTGCTTGAACATTAAAAATATGCTGACAAAGACTATTTCAGCGATTAAACACAAATGGTAAAAACACGCCCCTTCCCTATTATATAATTAAATCATCATTACTTTTACATTGTCTCTTAAATCTAGCCCTAGTTCTTCACCCCTTTCTTGATTTTCCGGTTTAAAAATTCTACCCCTCTCCAAATTTAAAGTAGTCCCACCTGATTGTTCGAATTTTGGTTTAAGCTCTCAATTTTGTGGATAAAGTCTCTCACACCAAGAGTTGATTCATGCTGGTGTGGTCATGAATATCAATTGAAAACTTCATGTTCTCCATCTAATCCTGTAAGGCGGTTCTGTGGATGCAAAATTCAAAAAGTAAGCATAAATTTACTATAATTAATTATTTGTACTATGTTGTCCCCGATTGTAGTTTGAATAATTTTTTTTGAAGGACAAAGGTGGATGTAAATATTTTAGGTGGATTGATGACGCGTTTCCTAGCTAAGCGAATATGGTTATTTGGGGATGTAAGTATTTTAGGTGGGTTGATGACTAGTTTCCTAGCCTTGACACATGAATACAAGCTCGTATAGCCCTGTAAGATACACAAGGTAGTATGAATCATTACATTTTATAGTTAAATTTGTGATTTAACCCCCGTGGATTTTTACATTCGAGACAAATGTTCTTAAGGCGGAGGAGCATGTTATATCTCACATTTTTATATGCCAAAGTGTGTCATGATTTAGTCGACATAAGCTCGGATATCAAGACTATTCTCAAGTTCATGAGTATATAAACAGTCATCATACCTGCGGAGGGATTGCCCGCAGGTGCGGAATCGCGGTGCCGAAGGTGAGGTGCAGAAGAGAAAAAGAGAGCCCAGGGCTGGGCTCGCAGGTGCAGACACCTGGGCGCTGGTGCGCCTCTGCAGGCGTGGACATTTCTTCTGCAAAAGTGGAATTGGAGGAGGGGGCTTTGTTCAGGACCGCGGGTGCAGTCTCCTTCTCCGCAGAAGCGGTCTCACAGGTGCAAGCCATTGCCTGCAGAAGCGAAACCTTAGAGTTTAAGTTAGAACCGCACCTGCGATGGATCTTCCGCAGGTGCGGCCCTAGGATGCAGAAGCGGATTCGCTGGGCAGAAAATGGGAAATTTCAAGGGTTTGATTCATAATCCATTTCTGGACTTAGAGAGCTCAGTGTGAGGCCATTTTTCGGGATATTTTCAAGGGAAAAATTGGGGGTAAGAACTCCTAACTCGATTTTGGTTAAATTACACGAATCTATTATTGTTTTCATCATAAATTAGTGTTTTGGAGTTGGAAATTTGGAAAAAATTTGTGAAACTTCTTAGGCTAAAATTTTGGGATTTGAAAGGCGATTTGAGGTCGGATTTGAGTAATTCTTGTATGGTTGGAGTCGTTATCGAATGCATACTCGGTTTTTGTAATTTTGGTCGGGTTCCGAGGTGCAGGGCCGGATTGACTTTTTGGGTTGACCTTTTAATTCTGTGCAAAGATCGTAATTTCATTGTTTGAATTACTTTTCTATAGTTTATATTTATAGTATGAAGTTATTTCGGCTAAATTCGAGCCGTACGGAGCTAGATAATCGAGAGAAAGGCCTACTAGTGGATTGAGTTAGCGTGAATTGAGGTAAGTGACTTGCGTAACCTTGTGGAGGGAATTACCCCTTAGGATTTATGTTGGTTGTGATAATTGTGATATGTGAAAGTCGTATACGGAAGGTGACGAGTGTGTACACGAGCTAAATATGGAAATTCCAGTTTTATCTATGTTGAATCCTTTTGTGCCGTAATCAAGTTACCTTAACATGTTATAGTCATCATTTCTAGACTATTTTCACATATCTACTTGTCTTATTCTCTTACATGCTAATTGCCCTATTGCCCTACATGTTTAATTGAAGTTCTTGTTTCCTTTATTGCATATTCATTATTTGATCGTGGAACTCTTTATTTGGAGTTGTTAAATCGTGGAATATCATGTTGTTGAAATTGGTATTGAGATATAAAGGCCGTGATTCATATTGAGGCAAAGTGTTAAGTTGGGAAATACCATTATGTTGAGTTGTTCATTCCGGTTGTTATTCTTAAGACTCTTGTGTTCATTGTGCTTGAGCCATGGCCTCTTTATTATGAAAATACTGTTATTGTTTGGTTTCTCTGGCAAGTAGTGATATTTCGCACTTGAGGTGCGATTTGTGATACATTGTGATATTGATACGCATGCGGTGGTATACAGTTTTGGGGTTGAAACGCATGCGGTGAGATAAGGTGGGCTTGATACGCATGGCTAGTAGGGGAACTACTAGAAGTCATGCAGTGTGATAAGGTAGGCTAAAAAACGGGATGCTATTTTGGGAAATAAAGGCTCTCGCAATGATATAAGGAAAGATTGTGACTTATTCTTGTGATTTTTGAGACTACGAGGCGGTACCTCGGTAGTGACTCTTATTGGCATTTCTCCATTGTTGCACTTGTCTTTGGTTGTTGTTTCTTTTGCATATTATTATTTGTTTTCTCCGTGTTGCACTAATTTCTTAGTTCCGTGTAGCTAATCTTGATATGCTATTTGTTGTTTCAATTTTATTACTGTCATTATTACACTGCCTTACACTTTTTCAGTCTTTTTATTTATTCCCAGCAGGGCCTTGACCTGACCTCATCACTACTCTACCGAGGTTAGGCTTGGCACTTACTGGGTACCAATGTGGTGTACTCATGCTACGCTTCTGCACATCTTTTGTGCAGATCCAGGTACCTCCTACCAGCTAAGTGTTAGCGAGAGTTCAGTTGCGGAGACTTCAAGGTATACCTATCTGCAGGCCTCGGAGTCCACTTCTACCTAGATTTCCTTACTTCATTATCCTTTTATAGACATTGATGTATAGGATTATTCAGTACTATTACTTAGAGCTTGTGACTTGTATTTCGCCGGGTTTTGGGAGTTGTACATGTTAAGTTGCAGATTTTATCTTATATAGTTGTTGAAGTTTTGAGACTTTAAATTATCTCTTGAGTCATTCATGCATGAATGTTAGATTTACCTAGTCTTAGAGACTAGGTGTCATCACGACATCCTACGGAGGAAAATTTGGATTGTGACAATCATAAAGACAACATCTCATACCCGCCACACCACATGACCTTCGCCCAAAAAGAAAAAAAATATCATAATTGCTACCTTTATTTACCCTTGAAACGGATTACAATTAAATTTATACGCGATTTTAAGGATATGTGGATTGATTCAATATAAGTAATTAAAGATGTTAGAAAAACGATTAAGGACAAAAATAAATAACCAAACCAGTTGTGACGTTAAGCCTGGGCTCGGATTTAAGCTTAATGATAGTTCCGCCCTCAGTCCAATTCTCGGTTCAAAGCCAGATATGTAAGAAGAACTATGATTGAAATAAGAACTTTTCAATAGCTAGAAAGCAGAGAAATAAGTTTGTATTGCTTTGATATGCGTGTTACAATGTGTATTAAATGAAAGCTTCCCCTTAATATAGTAGGAGAGTTTCACCCATATAACAATTCTAAAAAAGGTAAAAAAAATCCCCCCTTCTCGCCAATTACTGATATGCTACCGACGTCGAGCAAGATTCGCGCCGTGATACCTGGTTGGGTGCGGATATCACAGCTTTCTGTTAGTCGCGTGCAACCGCTCGTAGCGCTTCCCTAGGTTTAGGAGCTCGCTCTGTGTTTGGGGAGTGTTGTCTTGCCGGCCTCGGTAGAGAACACTCCATTCGGCCCCTGGTATGAGAAGTCCTTGGTTTCGACTCTGATCCCATGTGGCCATGTCTCCGCTTCATTTGACCCACCGAAAATCAGGGTACATGTTACCCTCGATTTTACCCGTATACAGATAGTCCCCTTGTTTCCCAGAGAGTAGGTTTGCCGAAATGACGGGAAATTATAGATGTTACATGGTTCCTTCATTTGTACATTACAACCAAAATGACGGAGGAGCTGAAACGTCCCATCAGTCGCGTCGTTCTGACTTCGGACACGTGTCAACCATCGGTTGGTCGCCTCCGAATTGGAAGCATCACGTAATGATTATGTTTTCTCCTATAAAATCTTCTCCTATAATAGTTCTTAAGTTTCTACCCAGATATTCATCCTACCTTCATACATTTTCTTGGATTTTCAAACCAGAACGTCATATCTTCACTTTCAAACTTCAAATTTTCATAAACTCTTTCCAAATCTTCGCATATTTTCCAGACTTACAATGGCCAAGACTTCTAAATTAGTTCCTCCACAGGCTACCTCTTTATTTTATCACCCGGCCACAGGCACCGAGGTGACCATCCCCGAAGTGGTTATTCTCGAGATGGTTGCTCCTGAGGTGGCCGCTCCCGAAGTGGCTGCTTCCAAAGTGGCCCCAGAGGCCCCCATGAAAAGTTTTATTCCCGGGGGTTGTTCAGTCTTAGACGACTTCAAAGTTGAGAAGGCCTCATCCAAACAAGACTGAGGTTAAGGGGCATCGAGATATATATGATCTGTCACCGAAGATACCATTCCCATTGTCCGAGAGGACTGTAACTAGGGAGGTAAGGACGTGGTAGTCCCTGGGTCTGAGGATGATATCACTACTCATGTGGAGGGGTATTTGAGTGTTTACACTTATCCCTTCACACTGGGCCCGGTGGACTCAGTTGTTTTGGACTTTCTGCAAGAGATATGGGGTGTGCCTTGGGCAAATCCACCTGTCTATTTGGAGGATCGTGCTTCTCGTCTATTACTTTGCGAACAATACCGAGTCTCCTCAGTTCACCCTCGGCCACCTGCTCCATCTATAAGTCCTCGAATCTTCCTAGGGGGACTAATCAAGCTCACTCGCCGGGCCAGCAAGGCCCTCTTTCCAAGCATTGACGAGGATCGAGACTGAGGCTGGTAGGGGCGCTTTGTTCGAGTGAAGACCAAAGATTTAATCCCTCCGAAAGTTTTGCCATTCCCCGAGAAGTGCAATGCATCTCGTAAGTGTACTCTTTCCTTGAGTGTCAAGTTTTCTTTATTCCCCTTCTTACCGTCAGTATTTGTGATTGTGCAACTGTTGCTCGGGTTCCCAATGAGGTCCCCCAGCTCAAGGAGTGGATCGAAGGTATCCACAAGCATATGTCATAATTTGAGCGCTCGTGGCGTAATCTTTCGAAGGGCCGATGGGAGGCTAGTTCACATGGTAAAGCTTTTCTTACAATGGTTAATATTGTGTGCGGGGAAATCGGGAGACCAATTTTCCCTCGACATAATGCTTCGAAGAACAAATCCCAAAGGCACGGGATCTCGGTTCGGTCGCCTCCCTCGAGATCTAACCGATGCCTTGCCCAGATCGGGCATCGGCTAAGACCTTGATGGGCGAAGATATCCCCCGAGGGATGTATCCGAGGTCCACAAGACTTGTCCAAACGGCTCGACGTCAGCTCCCCTACAACCTAAGAAAAGTAGGCTGTCACATCTCATTCTTTTATTGTATCGTTTATTCCATATTAAGTTTGGACGCCCCCTTTTTCTATAAAAGAAGGGTCACCAACACCTTGTAGCTCATCTCCAATTGTCTTACAAAGAAAGCAATAATATTCTCTCTCTCCCTTTCTCTAAATCTCTCTCTGGTTCTAAATCATATCTATTGATAGCTATTCTCTTGGTTTGTCGAATAAATATATCTCGAGAACATCCTTAGTATTTTATTGTTTCTTCATTTATTCTTCGTCATTTAGCTCAAGATTGACGATACAAGGCCTTGTATGCACATATTTATCTGTTATCCCCTTCCCGATTACCCTCGATAAGGTTATCTTCGATAGGCTCAAGGTCTGGCCCCGAGGTATCTACTGGCTTGTCCTAAGCCCGGGAACATCCCTTACTGGTTCGATTATCGTTTTTGGCTAGCTCGATCTTTAGTGTTTTACTCCATATTTAGTATTAATCACCCTTTCAAACTAGCTCGGGAATAGATCACGTATTTTTAGAATCCCATCTACAAATTTAATTGTTGTTACCATTTTTACGGTAAACAGTTTGGTGCCCACCGTGGGGCTAAAAATAATAGTGATTATTTTCTTGCTAGTTTCGTCACTTAAACGCACGATATCTTTCACACTTTTTCTTGCCCGAGAACTCTTTGATTGCAGGTCAAAATGTCCGGCTCAATAAACAGGGTTGAGAACAACAACCTCGAAGACCACGGGGAAAACGGCGTGGCCATTCCGGCCGTCGGAGCACCTCCACAGAATCCTGACGGCGTTTCCGGACCAATCCCAGTAGACGCGGATTCGCAGGATGCTCAGCAAGTAGAGGAAACGTCTCACACCAACAGGAGTGTATGACGCAGCGACCGACTAGAAGCGCAAAAAACCCCGGCCTGGGAAGAGGAGAAAGTTAGTCTTCACGTTATCGATGAAATGTTGCAGGCACAGCAACTAGCAATCGCTCAGCTACAGAGCCACCCAAGAACCCCCAGTACAGTGGCACCAGATACAGCTCCCCCCGCAGAGCGGGTACTCGAAAGGTCATGCAACAACGAGTCGGTGGCTAACCCCGCTATCGTAAAATTACTCGAGGACCTCACCAAAAGGATCGATTCGGGAGAGAAAATGATCGCAGCCAACAATAAAAGGGTCGAAACCTACAACTCTAGAGTCGATCAGATCCCTGGCGCCCCTCCGGTCCTTAAGGGTCTAGATTCAAAGAAATTCATTCAAAGGCCATTCCCCGAAGAAGCGGCGCCGAAACCTATCCCGAAGAAGTTCAGAATGCCGAAACTCCCTAAAAATATAACGGTACATCCGACCCCAACGAACACGTCACTATGTATACCTGTGCAGTAAAAGGTAACGACATAAAGAGTGACGAGATTGAATCCGTACTATTGAAAAAGTTCGGAGAAACGCTTTCAAAGGGGGCCATGATGTGGTACCATAACCTGGCCCCCGACTCCATAGACTCATTCACCATGTTAGCGGACTCTTTTGTAAAAGAACACGCCGGAGCCATTAAAGTAGCGACAAGGAATTCCGATGTTTTCAAAATCAAGCAAAGAGAAAACGAGATGCTGCAGGAGTTCGTGTCTTCCAGATGGAACGAATGGAGTTACCACCAGTCTCCGACGATTGGGCGGTGCAGGCCTTCACCCAAGGCCTGAATGAACGGAGCTCCATGGCTTCGAAACAACTGAAACAAAATCTGATCGAATACCCGGCCGTAACCTGGTCGGACGTCCACAACCGGTATCAATCGAAGATCAGGGCAGAGGATGACCAACTGGGGGCCCCATCGGGCTCGGTGTACCCAAGCAGGTTCCCGACAAAAGAGACGAAGCCAAGCAAAGAACGGTATCAGCCGTACCTCGAAGACAGAAGGAACGGCCCAAGGCGCAATCTGCCCCGCAATGATAGGAAGATGGATCGAGGACAGGATCCTCGAGGGGTCATCAACAGGACCCGGTTTGACCGAAACATGGGACCAGCCAACGCACCTCACTTATCGGAATACAATTTCAGCGTCGACGTATCAGACATCGTGTTCGCTATCAGCAAAATCCGAGATACAAAATGGCCCAAACCAATACAGTCGGATCCTTCGCAGAGAAATTACAACTTGACGTGCGAGTTCCACAACACACACGGCCACCGGACCGAGGATTGCCATCAACTACGAGAAGAGGTAGCCCGGCTGCTCAACAAAGGACACCTCCGAGAATTCCTCAGCGATCGGGCCAAAAATCAGTTTCGAGACAGGGAGGCAGCCAAGAAGAATGAGGCAAACGAACCTCAACACATCATCCACATGATCATGGGTGGCGCTGACACCCCGCAAGAACCCATTATGAGGAAAACAAAAATATCTATCACAAAGGAGAAACAGACTCGAGGATACATCCCGATGACGCCCTTACCTTCAGTGAAGAAGATACAGATGCTTTGTCTCAGCCCCACAACGACGCTCTGGTAATTTCCTTCCTTGTAAATTCTTTCCAAATAAAACGTGTACTCGTGGATCTAGGTAGCTCGGCCAATATTATCAGATCAAGGGTAATAGAACAGCTCGGCTTAACTGAACGAATCATACCCGCCACTCGAGTCCTCAACGGGTTCAACATGGAGAGCGAAACAACAAAAGGGGAGATCACCATACCCATCACCGTGGCCGGCGTAACCCAACACACCAAGTTCCACGTCATCGAAGGGGACATGAGGTAAAACGCTTTGTTCGGACGACCATGGATACATTGTATGAGAGCATAACCGTCCACTCTCCACCAAATGATAAAATTCCCGACAAAGGATGGGGTCAAAACCATTCATGGCGAGCATCACGCAGGGAGAGAAATGTTCGCAATACACGATGCACTCTCGGTCCCTTTGCCTCCGCCCCCGAATAAACCCATGGGCGAATTAGGGCTCAACCCCCGGCAGGTCTGACAAAACGCAAAGATAAACCCGCGTCGCATGCCCGACCGCGGACGATCAAAGCAACTCAGCACCCAGGAATATCCCGTCTCAAGGTACCTCTGTTTCTTTTATTTTATTTTCAAAATAGAAATTAACCCTCGTGCAGGCACTGCCCGAAAGCCTCGGGGACTCCCAAGAAAGGCGCGCCCGACTTGACCGGAAATATTGAGACTCTAGCACTGTCCGAAGATCTCGAGATGCCCCAATAAAGGCGCGCCCGTTGCACTCTTTTCCTTAGACCGTAGTTTTTATACCCAAAAAGAAGANAGGCCCAATATATCTATATATATATATAGATATATATATATATATCAAGCACGCAGGACGCCCTCTCCCTCTGCAGGGACCTCACGACTATAGAACGGTCAAATCTACGCCCCGCACCGAAAGGAAAATAGCTTGTCAAAGTACGCCTTCTATGGCCTCGGCAAACGACAACCAAGCTCCCCGATTGTCTTCCTAGCTTGGGCCAATTCCTCCGGGAAAAGGAGCCCCCCGCACCGACTGATCGGGATACTCCTCGGCAAAAAAGCCACGAAATAGCTACCCTTTGACCATTGGGCCATCTGGTCGAAGGTTATTTTAGCTTGCTCGCTTCGCCTGATGTGTCTCGAGACACTCGAAGGCGGAACCCGAGAATAATTAAACAGCGGATACGCCTGAAGAGACAACCCAAGCGACGCTATCAATACGCCATTGGCAGAAAAGGCGAATCCCCAGAACACGCACCCATGAAATCGCTCCGGCCTAGAAGCAGGGAGGATCATCGCCTTCCGCCCATAAAGGCAGATGGGAGCCGGAGGACCTACCCAAGCTCGAGCCATGATGCGACTCGGAGACTACCTCCAAAACCGATCTGTGCGATCGAGAGCAGCGATAGGAAAAAGGTACAAAAGGAACAAAAACCTTAAAATTTTTTCTTATATTACATGCAAAAACATTCTCCGCCTACAGGCACGCCCCGCGCGCTAGAACAAGTTACGAAACATGGAACCTCATTTTTCGCAAAAAGATGGCCCCTACAGCGTCCATAAGGAGTGGCCAAACATCGCCTTCATCCACCTTGGCTCAGGCCAACTCTTCTGAAAAGACAAGGCCCTCGCTCCAGCTTCCTCGAAACGCCTCCCTCCAGGTTCACACAGCAAACACGTTCTTCGACCCTCTCTTCGCGATCGAGGGCTCGAATCAACTCGGACTGAACGGCAACAGCTTCCCCTATACAAAGTCTCCATCTCTCGATCAGCCCTGGGTCGGCTTGATACAGCTTCCGCATCGATTACCCCGGCTCTGACCTTCGAAAGTCCGGACTCAGGGCTCTCGATCACATTCATCTGAACCGGGGCATTCTTGTAGGACAAGTTGAGGTGAACCTCGAAGATCTGGCTCGAGATTATCCAAGGCTCAGGTCCAAAAAGAACCAGCCCGGATCTAAGGCCATCGCAAGTCCACAAAAGGGAGCTTCGTGTACAAGAAGGAAAACACGAGATACGCCCCTGCAGGACATCTCCTTGTCCCCCTAAAAACAAGTAAAGAAGGTGTCAGGGAACAACGTCAGCGGCCAACGCCGGAAAACGAGACATACGCCCGAGTTCGCGACTTCCACTCCATAGGAGTAGCGCCGAGAGCCAACCTTACGCTCTCTGAAGGAGTTACCCACATCAACAGGGCTCGCCAGTGCACCCCAGGATGACCTCCATCCGGGGTATCGTCCCCGAAAGCTCCGAAGGACGCAAGAGCAAACAAACACCAAGAAGAAAGCAGAAATATATCTCTGGCGGCCTGGGAGGATCATCCACACCCAGATCAATAAAATCTCCAGGGTACCCAAAGATGACCTACATTTTGGGCATTACCCCCAGAGGCCTCGAAATTCAGCATAATTCGGGAGACCCTCATAGCACCGGTCTCTCGGGCCGACCAACAGAGGGACCAAAAAGAACCCGCGTCAAGTGGCAAAAAAGCAAGGCTGTTTCACATTTATCAAAGCTCCGAACAAAATCAAAGTAGCGCACCCGCATGGGCGAATCTCCAAAGTAAATTCAAACACATTCCGGAGAATTATCTATGGTCCAGAAGGGCTCCCCCCCATATGATCACCTCTCAATGCCTCTCTCGAGGAACCCAAGATGCTGTCAACTATCTCCACGTGATCCGAGGGAGTCAACTGCCTGAATATGTCAGGTCGGCTTAAGCTCGGTCGGAATCCCGATTATCGGATTCGAAGAAAGCCACACCGACCAACACGGGGTTCGGGAAAATGCTTCATCAGCGGTCGACAACAAACCAAGGCTTACAACAAACATAAGAATATATCGAAAAAGGGCAGGGACTGAAAGCAGAGAACCAGTAAAAAACATATTTATATTCGTATAAATCCTTATATACAATTGCATCTTACATGATTACAAAAGCTTCTTTTACAAAGGGAAAGAATACAGGCAGCATACAAGTCCAAAAGAGAACATCCTACATGTAGCGCTTCCGAGTCATCCTTCCGGTCATATGACCTCAAAGGCAATATCTTCCAAGTCCGGCCCCCGCCAAGATCTCATCCCTACCTTCCCGAAATGGCATCTTCAATAGGAAGCCGGGAGAAGAGCAAAATGATGAAGGGATACCAGAGGAAGGCGAGAAGTGGCTGGGCAAAAAATTCGACTAGCGCAGACTCCGCCTGCATATTTCCCCCGAAGCCACTTCTCGAGATGTCGCCTCGGCCCGGAAGGCAACGGCCGAGTTGAGCCCATCACCACAACCCCCGGAATCCAAAGGGGGTGTAATACGCCGGGCCGAGGAAGGAGGGTGAGCAGCGGTGTATAATCCGAGCCCCCTCTTGAGCAGCAGTGGATAATCCGAATCTTTCTCCAGGTCAGAGGACACCGACCTCCTACATCGCCATACCAAGCCAACAACACAGCATCACAGCAGGACAAGCCCGTCCCGCTAGAGAAAAATTGAGGGCTGGCCCATGGTGTGACCGGCATAAGATCTTAAGGCCATAGGCCTTAAAAATCAAAGAGCAACAAAGGCCGGAAAAGTGTCTAGGAGAGCAAGAAGGGCATGTATCGAAGGAAGCTTTTTGAATGAAGAACTGATCGCAAAGGAGCCCCATATATATAGAGGGAGAACAAAGTAACCGACAGCGTCATTATCGCCCTCGAGAAACGTAGCGACAGGTGAAATTAATGCATTCATGGAAGATGAAACGATAGCGACAAAACGGCGGCACGGAATGACAACAATGATGCATCCCCGAAGAGCGAGGAATCATAATATTTCTAAAAAGTTCCGAAGAAGCGGGAAGGAAAAACGCCTCGACTTCTGTGAAGGAAGGCTGAGCCATCGGCTTAAGGGCATGTCGAGGACCCACGAGGAGGAGCGCCAAAAACATTTCTTATCACTTTCTTCTAAGAAACGCGGAGACTATCTATGTACGGGGAAATCGGGAGACCAACTTTCCCTCGACATAATGCTTCGAAGAACAAATCCCAAAGGCACAGGATCTCGGTTCGGTCGCCTCCCTCGAGATCTAACCGATGCCTTGCCCAGATCGAGCATCGGCTAAGACCCTGATGGGCGAAGATATCCCCGGAGGGATGTATCCGGGGTCCACAAGACTTGTCCAAACGGCTCGACATCAGCTCCCCTACAACCTAAGAAAAGCAGGCTGACACATCTCATTCTTTTATTGTATTGTTTATTCCATATTAAGTTTGGACGCCCCCTTTTTCTATAAAAGAAGGGTCACCAACACCTTGTAGCTTATCTCCAATTGTCTTACAAAGAAAGCAATAATATTCTCTCTCTCCCTTTCTCTAAATCTCTCTCTGGTTCTAAATCATATCTATTGATAGTTATTCTCTTGGTTTGTCGAATAAATACATCTCGAGATCATCCTTAGTATTTTATTGTTTCTTCATTTATTCTTCGTCATTTAGCTCAAGATTGATGATATAAAGCCTTGTATGCACATATTTATCTGTTATCCCCTTCTCGATTACCCTCAATAAGGTTATCTTCGATAGGCTCAAGGTAGGCTCGAGGTCTGGCCCCGAGGTATCTACTGGCTTGTCCTAAGCCCGGGAACATCCCTTACTGGTTCGATTATCGTTTTTGGCTAGCTTGATCTTTACTGTTTTACTCCATATTTAGTATTAATCACCCTTTCAAACTAGCTCGGGAATAGATCACGTATTTCTAGAATCCCATCTACAAATTTAATTGTTGTTACCTTTTTCACAGTAAACAAATATTGTGCCCCAAACATACATAACGTTGACCCTTTCTCTTTCCTTCGCAGGTTTTCCTAAGACCACACTTAGGTTGCTGAAAGGGGGCGATGATGCGTCCCTACCATTTATCCCTCCGTTACGGGACAGCTCGGGGCTGCCGCAGAGGAAAAGAAGAAGAGGAAAAGAAAATCCTCGGGCTCGGAGGGGTCCGAGGTGAAGATAATAAAGAGGTCAGACACTCGGTCCCATAAGCTGAAGAAGAATACCGGGTCCCGGACTCTGATTTGCTTTACCGGCTCAGGGATGAGCCCGAAGAAGATGATATATTTGTTGCACATGGATCGACCCTTGCTGAGGAGCAGGCAGTAGCCGAGGGGAAGAGCCATGAGGCTGACCTTCCTCCAACTCGAGAGGCCGAGATGGAGATGGGGGGATGACATCACGAGAAGCCACTTATCTACCAAAAGAGGCAGCCGATGTGATAAACATCATGGAGATGCCCTCCTACACCGAATCCATGCTCGAAGAGGCCCAAGCAAGCAAAGAAAAGTCAAGTGAAGGGGCTCAAGGTGCAGAGGAACCTCTTTACTCCTTCTTCAAACCTTCTTTGAATGCATGGATACGTCTACAGTGGAAGATTTTTCTGGGTTGGGCCACCTGAAGATACCAAAGAAGGACCTGCCTTTGGGAGCTGACGGGTTGAGCACGGGCCCAAGATTGGTAAAGCAGTTCCCTGCGCCGAGCGCGGACCCCGAGAACAAGAGGACGATTGTTATCACAGTCCCGGAGGATGCCCGGGTCCTATCCGCTCCGGTAGGCGTAGCCAGCTACCTCCGATGCTTGGTAACCGAGGAGGACCAGACAAAGATGAATGAGGTGGTCACGTCGAGTCTCTTCAACGAGGCACAACAGAATTGAACCGGGTAAGGTTTTAAAACCTTCAAACTCTCATTATGAACCACTTAAAGTTTCCTTTTGATGTTTCTTACTTAGTTTCCTTTCTTTACAGGCTTCAGTGCTTCACCATGAGAGCTTCGTTTGGTATCGTTTGGAAATGATCCAGCTCGAGTTCAACCTCAAAGAGAAGGCCCGAAAAAAGGATATGTCCAAGCTCCTTAGTGAGCAACAAGATGGGGCCATCAAGGATCTTCAGGCCGAGATGGACATGGCTCAAAAGGAGGCTTTGATCCTAATGCGGGAACATGCCGACCTGATTCAAAAGGTAAAGGTCTTTGAAGTTAAAAATGAGGATCTAGCCGTGGTGACTAACAACACAACCTCGCAGGTCCAACAGAAGATCCTGATTGACCAACTCTGAGCCGAGATGAACGAGGTCCAAGCCATGGCCGATGGGTGGAAAAGCAAAATGGACCTTCTGGCTTCGGAGAAGGAAACCGCCAAGGCGAAGTTGGCATCGGTAGAGGTCCAACTCCGGGTGGCGAAGGAGAAAGCTGACAAGTGGTCTCAACTGAACGATGATCTCCGAGCACAGCCGAGCTTGGCCGTCATAGATTGGGACGCCATCGGTAGAGAATACGAGGCAGTGAAGTCCAAGTTGGCTACAACCTCCACCGATGCTGATGAAATGGTGGCTCAATACAAGGCCGATGTAGAGGCACCCAAAGTTCGCCTAGAGACAAAGGCCGAATATATGAAGCGGCTATCCCGCGAAGAGACCCTTAAAGAGATCCATGCCCAAGGTTTTGACCTGTCGGCCGAGATCGAAGAAGCCAAAATAAATCCGAGGTCGAGTCAAAGAAGCTTTTTGAATCTTAAGGTGCCGAAGGCTGTGAGGATTTTGAGGGTTTGGAGGGGTCCAAAGGTTCGGACGGTTCTGGCGAAGAGTCGGGCCCTAGTGAAGAGTAGGCGTAGATGCCTTAGTACCTTCTTTTGTCTTATGTAAGTTTTTGTTTTGTTTATTTTGAGGCCGTTTTTATTGGGCCTTTGTAAGTATATTCCGGAATATATATAAAATTATCCGTTTCTGGCAATTTTATGTCTTCACTTTTTCAATACCTCTTCATAATTTTTATTCTTGCAATGTTTCTAATGCCTTTAGAATAGATTGTAGTTATCGGGCGTACGATCTTTAAAGGCCCAGACGGAGCCTAGCTTTGATACAACTTTGTTTGCTCGATGCTTTGAAAACTCAGTGTGACCGAAAGTTTTTTCAAGATATTTAAGTGATTTTAGACGATGCCTTTGTCGAGGGTGACCTTTCAATAGGTTTCGAATTTTTTTTATAAAGGCCTTACTTTGATTATGATCTTCGAACGTCTCCGAGCCATTTTTAGGGCGCCGTAGCCTTTTGTATTTAGGCACCGCCTAATAGGTTTGGTGCCTCCGAGATTTTGTAGCCCGGATTGTCTGAAATTTTTTCAGAAGACATTCTCCGAGTGAAGGTAGCCCTTGGGCTCGATAGTCTCCGAATAGGGGTAGCCCATGGCTCTTAGGATACACAATTTAGGGGGCAGAAATGTGTAGTAGCAAGGCGGAACTTTCTTTCATTTCTGTGTGTAAAGTACGATCGAAAACGTTTAAAAGCTAGTATCATGGCTAAAGTGGACTATGTGGGCACGGTTCACTCGACCGTTTGGCCCTTACAATGAATCCTAACCACCGAGCCTTAGATTCTAACATACAAGAGTTTCTTCTTTCCTTGTTAAATTTTTCCTTGCTAAAAACCTTAACTCGGGGGTATTGGCCCCTAGTATTCGAGGTCGAGCTTGAGAGGGCTCGGATATTATTGATGCGCCCATGACTCCGGTTTGAGACTGGCCTTCGAATCTAAGTTAGCATGATTTACTGTTGCTTGGTTAAAAACCTTGCCGAAAAACCCAATTTGGGACAAAACCGGTTCAAGCAAAAAAGAGTGCGACGCATGCTTTTAGACCTAATAGTCACATTCTCCCTTGGCCATTGCTTGCAAGTGTTAGTCTGATTCATAATATTATTAAAGAGTAATTGAGATCGTACCTTAGCGGTAGTACCATTTAAGTGAGTTATGTTCTAGTTGTTCGGTAGTTGCACACTGTTTCCTGCTTCGAGTTTGTATGAGACTTTGCCGGTAATTCCGACGACTCGATACGGCCCTTCCCAATTTGGTCCCAGCTTCCCCTCGTTCGGGTTCCAATTGTGTAACGTTAATTTCCTCAACACGAAGTCCCCGATCTTAAACTGTCGAAGGTTGCTCTTCGATTGTAGTAGCTTTCTATCCGCTATTTCTGGGCAGCCAACTAGACTAGGGCAGCCTCACGCCTTTCACCCAATAGTTGCAGGCTCGTGATCATGGCCTCGCCATTCGACTCTTCGATCACAAATTGAAACTTAAGGCTCGGTTCTCCCACTTTGAGTGTTATTAAGGCTTCGGCACTTTAGACCAGTGAGAACGGGGTGGCCCAGGTACTAGATTTCGAGGTCGTACGGTACACCCACAGGACTTCGGGCAGAATTTCCTTCCATTTCCCTTTGGCATCGGTCAACCTCTTTTTTAGGTTTTGGAGAATGGTCTTGTTCATAGATTTTGCTTGTCCCTTCCCACTCAGGTGGTAAGGTGTTGATAGTATTTTCTTAATCTTGTGATCTTTGAAGATCTTATTTACCTTGCTGCCGACAAACTATTTCCCATTATCGCATACGATCTCGGCCGGTATCCTGAATCGGCATATTATATGGTCCCAAATGAAGTCAATGACTTCTTTTCCCCGGACTTTCACGAACGCTTGAGCTTCGACCCATTTAGAAAAATAATCGGTCATGAATAGTATGAATTGAGCCTTACCAGGTGCCCATGGCAGGAGACCGACGATGTCCATTCCCTATTTCATGAACGGCCATGGGGACAAGACCGAATGGAGTAGCTCTCCCGGTTGATGGATCATCGGTGCATGTTTCTGGTATCCATTGCATCTTTGTACAAAGTCCTTTGTATCTTTCTCCATGTCGATCTAGTGGCAGCCGACCCTGATTAATGTCCGAACCATAGATTCCGCTCCCAAATGGTTCCTGCAAGTGCCTTCGTGAATTTCTCTCAAGGCATACTCGGTATCTCCAGGCCCCAAGCATATGGCCAGTGGACCATCGAACGTTCTGCTGAACAGAGTCCCTTCGGACAAGCTAAACCTGGCAGCCTTTGTAGGCAGAGCTCTCGATTCTTTAGGATCCGAGGGCAATTTCCCAGTCTTCAAATAATCTATGTACTTGTTCCTCCAATCCCAAGTTAAACTCATAGAATTTACTTCGACGTGACCTTCTTCTACCACCGACTTTATGTGTTGTACTACTGTCCCCGAGCTAAACTCATCGTCATCAACCGAGGACCCCAAGTTAGCCAGAGCATCAGCCTCACTGTTTTGATCTTGGGGCACGTGTTGTAGGGTCCACTCCTTGAATTGATGCAGCATTACCTGTAACTTGTCTAAATACCTTCGCATTCATTCCTCTTTTACTTCGAACGTCCTATTGACTTGATTTACCACAAGGAGGGAATCGCACTTAGCTTCGACTACCTCAGCCCCAAGGCTTTTAGCCAATTCGAGACCTGCAATCATGGACTCATACTCGGTCTCATTGTTAGTCAATTTCACAATTCTAATAGACTGCCTAACTATATTCCCCGTAGGAGGCTTCAGCATGATGCCGAGCCCGAACCCTTTCGTATTTGAGGCGTCGTTCATAAAAAGGGCCAAATTCCCGAGGTAGTCCCCGAGGCTAACAATAATTCTCTTTCAACTTCGGGCACTAAGGCCAGCGTAAAGTCGGCCAAAATTTGAGATTTTACGGAAGTTCAAGGTCGATACTCGATATCGTACCTGCTGATTTTGACGGCCTATTTGGCAAATCGGCTCGAGAGCTCGGGCTTGTGCATGATGTTCCTCAGTGGGTAAGGTCACAACACATATGGGGTGACTTTAGAAGTACGGTTTAGGTTTCCTGGAGGCACTTAGCAAAGCGAGCACTAATTTTTCCAAGTGAGATACCTTGTTTCGGCCTCACTTGGAGTTCTACAGACATAGTAAATAGGAAATTGTGTACCTTCCTCTTCTCGGACTAAAACTCCACTTACCGCTTCCTCGGACACCGCCAAGTAGAGGTACAGTTGCTCATCCGCCTTCGGAGTGTGGAGCAGGGGCGGACTCGAAATGTCTCGTTTGAGTTCTTCTAAAGCTTGTTGGCATTCCGGGGTCTAGGAAAAGTTATTCTTCTTTTTCAACAGTGATAAGAACCGATGGCTTTTGTCTGAGGATCTTGATATGAACCGGCCCAGGGCGGCTATAAGCCCGGTCAGCCTCTTAACGGCCTTCATGCTATCCACCACGGTGATGTCTTCTATGGCCTTGATCTTGTCAGCATTAATCTCGATCCCCCGATTAGATACCATGAATCCGAGGAACTTTCCCGATCCGACCCCAAATGCGCACTTCTCCAGATTCAGCTTCATATTGTATTTTTTCAATATGTCGAATGTTTCCCGAAAATGTTTCAAATGGTCCTCATTATAAATTTCCATTGATTTCCCTATTTGTTCTTCCAACATTCGATTTTCTAGGCGTTGATAGGTGGCACAGGCGTTCTTTAATCCGAATGGCATTACGTTATAACAGTAGGTGCCGAATTTACTGATAAAGGAAGTTTTCTCTTGGTCGTCCGGGTCCATCCGAATTTGGTTGTACCCGGAATAGGCATCAAGAAAACTGAGTATCTCGTGCCCGACCGTCGCATTGATCACCCGATTGTTGTTAGGCAAAGGAAAAGAATCTTTAGGGCATGCCTTGTTCAGATCTTTATAAACCGCACACATTCTTAATTTATTTCCTTTCTTAGGTACTATCCCTACATTGGCTAACCAGACCGGGTATTTAACTTCCCAAATGGATCCTATTTTAAGGAGTTTAGATACCTCGTCCTTGATGAATGCGTTCTTGACATCAGACTGCGGTCTCCTTTTCTGCTTAACCGGATGGAGTTTTGGGTCCAAGATCAGCTTATAAGTGGTCACCTATGGCGGGATCCCTGTCATATCAAGATGGGACCAGGCGAAACAATCTATATTGGCTATAAGAAATTTAATGAGTTTTTTCCTGAGTGTGGGAGTTAACCCTCGTGCCCAGGTATACGTTCCAATCGGGCAAGTGTTCGATCAATATGACCTGCTCCAGCTCCTCGGCCATCAATTTGGTGGTATTAGAATCATCAGCGGCAATGAACGACCTAGGGACTCCATAATCATCATCCTCGCCTACTCCTCGCTCTTCCGATACGTTCGGGGATGGTATCGGTGATTGCTATTTAGTTTATTCCTTCCTAGTTGGCTCTGTGTTCTTTGATGTTGAGACCACGGGTACCGGGGTCACCTCGTCAACTGCGAATATTTCTTTTGCGATCGGCTGCTCTCAATAAACTGTCTTGATTCCTCCCGGTATTGGGAACTTCAGTGCCTGGTGTAATGTCGAGAGTACTGCCCTCATGTTGTGAACCCAAGCCCTTCCGAATAAGGCATTATACCTCATGTTCCCTTCGATCAGGTAGAATTTGGTATCTTGGATCGTCTCGGCGGTATTCATTGGCAAAGTTATTTCTCCTTTGGTAGTTTCGCATGCTATGTTAAATTCGTTCAACATGCAGACTGCCGACACTACTTGATCTTGTAACCCCAACTGCTCTACTACCCTCGATCTGATGATGTCGGTCGAGCTGCCTGGATCAATCAACACACATTTAACTCGGGATTTGTTTATAAGTACGGATATCACCAGTGCATCATTATGAGGCTGTACAATGCCCTTGGCATCCTCGTCGCTGAACGAAATGGCTCCCTCCGGGATGTAATCTCGGGTGCGGTTCTGCCTCGCGATGGATACTTTTGCGCGCTTTATCATGGTCCCCTGGGGGACATCGACCCCTCCAATGATTATGTTGATGACGTGTTGAGGTTCTTCTTGGTCGATCTGTTTATTAGAGTCCCTGCTCCTGAAGTGGTTTTTGGCCCGATCACTCAGAAACTCTCGGAGGTGCCTGTTATTGAAAATCGGGCAACTTCTTCTCTCAATTGTCGGCAGTCCTCGGTCCTGTGGCCATAAGTGCCAAGATACTTACACATCATGTTAAGATCTCTCTAGGTAGGATCGGACTGCAACGGTCTAGGCCACTTGGTTCTTTGATGCGCCCAATGGCCGATATGCTGGCTGCATCAACGTTGAAGTTATACTCTGATAATCTCGGTGCTTCCCTTCCCTCGAGCGGCCTGTTGAAACCACTTTTGCTCATCAATCCTCGGTTATTGGGCCCTTGATTGCTTCTCTTTTTCATTTCTTGTAGAGTTGTGCCCGGACCCGTTTCCCCTTCGATCTGCAATGTATGGTGTATACCCATCTCTGACCGGCCTCGATTCATGATCGACGACTCTCTTAGGCTTGTCATCGATTCTGATGGGATAAACAGACTCGGAAAGGGCTTCGAGTTGGTCATCCTCGACTCTGATTTTTGACTGGTACCTGTTGTGGACATCGGCCCAAGTTACTGCCGAGTATTCTACCAAGTTTTGTTTCAGCTGCTGCAAAGCCAAGGAGCTTCAGGGGTTGAGTCTCTGGGTAAATGCCTGAATGGCCTAATCGTCCGCAACCGGAGGAGGGTCCATCCGTTCCATTTGAAACCTTGACACGAACTCCCTGAGCATCTCGTTGTCCCTTTGCTTAACCTTGAAAAGGTCCGATTTTCTGGTCTCGACTTTGATGGCCTCGGCATGAGCCTTTACAAAAGCATGCGCGAGCATAGCGAACGAATCAATAGAAGTTGGGGGCAAGTTTTGGTACCATATCATCGCTCCTTTTGACAGAGTTTCCCCAAACTTCTTTAATAAAACTGACTTGATTTTGTCATCTTCCAAGTCGTTACCTTTGATGGTGTATATGTAGGAAGTCACATGCTCTTTTGGATCCGTGGTTTTGTTATATTTTGGTCAACCCGGGAATTATATGTCTCTACCTTCTTGTCGTTTGCCTCGATTTTCTTTTCACTAGATTCCACTCATTTCATTAATGCCTCTAGCATTTTCATTACTTCATGGCTGACATTGGACTCAGTTTCGCATAGACTTTCGGTGATCTGCTAATTCCTTCGATTATTTTCCCGGGGCGGTTCGGGCTCAACTCTGTTGGGTGCGCGAGTTTGGTTTTGCAGCTGCGCTTTTGCCGCCTATTTAGCCTGCAGCATTTCGAAGATCAATCGTAGACTGAACCCATCGCCTTCGCCTTCGGGTGCTCCTTGAGTTATTGGTCGGGCTCCTTCGCGAAAGCTATTTTCGGGGTCGGTAGGAAGGTTGACGTTGATGGCCACATGTGAGTTATTATCGACTGGGTCTACGACTAGGACCCCATTGGGATCAGCAGGGGGCACCTCATTGCTAGGCACCAGATTGTTGTTTTCACCATGATGGTCAGACCTATCCTCAATGTTCAAGTGAGCGGACTGAGAATTTGACATTTTTAAGCTGACCTGAAATTGAGACCTTAAAGAGCAGGTGTAAAATAGAGTGTGTTATGGAGATTTGTATCAAACCACCACTATTATCCTTAGCCCCACGGCGGGCGCCAAACTGTTAACTCTTAAAACGGATAACAATTAAATTTATACGCTGTTTTAAGGATATGCGGATTGATTCAACACAAGTAATTAAATATGTTAGATAAACGAATTAAGGACAAAAATAAATAACCAAACCAGTTGTGGCGTTGAGCCTGGGCTCGGATTTAAGCTTAACGATAGTTCTGCCCTCGGTCCGATTCTCGGTTCGAAGCCAGATATGAAAGAAGAACTATAATTAAAATAAGAACTTTTCAATAGCTAGAAAGCAGAGAAATAAGTTTGTATTGCTTTGATATGCGTGCTACAATGTGTAATGAATGAAAAAGGTTCCTGTTTATATAGTAGGAGAGTTTCATCCCTAGTACAATTCTATAAAAGGTAAAAAAAATCTTCCTTTCTCGTCAATTACTGATATGCTACCAACGTCGGGCGAGATTCACGCTGTGATACCCGATTGGGTGCGGATATCATGGCTTTTTATTATTCGTGTGCAACCGTTCGTAGTGCTTCCCGAGGTTTAGGAGCTCGCTCTGGGTTCGGGGAGTGTTGTCTTGCCAGGCTCGATGGCGAACACTCCGTTTGGCCTCTGGTACGAGAAGTCCCTGGCTTTGACTTTGATCCCATGCAGTCATGTCTCCGCTTCGTTTGACCCACTGAAAAATTGGGGTACATGTTACCTTCAATTTCACCCGTATACAACCTTCTAACCACAATAGAACTCAACAAAGAAACCATTCATCACAAAAGATATTCTTCATCAACATAGCCCACCAAAAAGAACCATTGAAAACCCTACTCGAAACACTATTTTGGGTCTATATGTTGGAGATGAACTCAGGGGCGGCCCTTCCATAAAGCAAGTAAAGCAACCGCTTTGGGCGCCATATTTGTGGGGGGCCCATTTTTTGTTACATCTAATAGACTATTTATAAGATTAAAAAAGAGTTCTGTTAAGTGAAAAAGTTTTATTTCTTTCTTTAACAAATATAGAGAAGAAGGATTTACAACTACTATGATTTCTACCAAGGAAATTGCACTTAAAATGAATATCGAACCCGAATTTCGTAAGAAACATGTGATATATAGGAAGTAATAATTTGATACGAATGTTGATAATGAAATCTCAAAATCTTTCGAAGAGTCTTTTAGAGTTGATTACTTTTATAATAATAGACAAGGCTATTTTTTCAGTTCAAAATATATTTGAAATTTCGAAGCATGTGAAAATATTTTTGATTTTCTATTTGACAGTAAAAACTAAGATCACTAGATGTTAAAAATTTGAAAAAATATATTGATGGTTTAGATTTATTTTCCGAATTAAAAGTATTAAGAAAAATAGTACAATTAGAACATAACGGTTTAATTGATACACAAAATTTAATTCTTTTCCAAATGCCTAAATTGCTTGTGGAATAATGTTCATAACTCATGTTACCGTAGCTTCAGCGGAAAGAAGTTTTTAAAATTAAAATTCATAAAGTTTTACCTAAGAACAACAATGTCATAAGAAAGGTTAAATAGATTAGCTATATTGTCAATTGAGAAATACTTATTGGGAGTTATTGATTATAAGAAAATTATTAATAACTTTGTATCTAAAAAAAAGCTAAAAAATAGACTTCAAATAAATAAGAAAGTAATTAAAAAGTTAAGGCCCCTCATAAAGTTTGGCTTTAGGCCACAAAATTCGTCGGGCCGCCCCCGGATGAACTAACTTAAATTTAGTAGATAAATGATAGAAAGGGGGTGTTTTGAGTAGTTGATTTTGCGGTAAAGAAGAATTTTGGCTGAGAAAGTGAAATAATATTTTGGAAGATGAAGGACCAAGAAAATATATATATATATATATATATATATATATATATATATATATATATATTAAAAAAGATCTTTTTGCCTTTGAACTTTATGAAATTATATCTATATGCCCTCCATTAATAGTTGGACACATAGGGGACTTATGGCAGTTCCATATGCCGATCAAAGTGTTTAGATGCTAATTAGAGTTAAATTATGCTTGGTTTGTTAATCAAGACATATGTGTGCCATTTTTGTAATATCAGGGTACATCTGATTCCATATTAACAAAGTTTCGAAGATTGCCATTACCATACTTGACCTAAGCTCAGTCGCAGAGAGATGACAGATTTGAGAGGAAGAAGAAGATACTGTTCTATTAAATTAAAGAAGAGAAGCTGCAGTACAATGTATTAATACTGTATTTAACCGCCTAAACTAACTAGCCAACTATTTACTTAAATACCCTTATACATCACAACTACTTAACTACTTCACCTAAATCTATATCCGTAGTACTCCCCGTCAAGCTGAGCAGTGTGAACAAATTGTACACTCCCAGCTTGGATAGTAGGAACTCATGTTGTGCCTTCCCCAATCCTTTTGTCAACATATCTGCAATCTGCAGGTCTGTAGAAACATGCGCAGTTTGTATTAAGCCCTGCTGAATTTTTTCTCGAACAAAATGGTAGTCGATCTCGATGTGTTTTGTTCTTTCATGGTAGATGGGTTTTGCAGCAATCCGTGTAGCTGCTTTACTGTCACAGTAAAGTTTTATTGGAAGTTTTAGCTCAACATTCAGCTCCTCAAATAATCCTGTCAACCAAACTACCTCTGCTATAGCATTGGCCATGCTCCTATATTCAGCTTCTGCAGAGCTTCTTGATACTGTATTGTGTTTCTTGGACTTCCAGGAGATAAGAGAGTCTCCTAGTTTTACCACAAATCCACTCACTGATCTTCTAGTCATTGGACAAGTAGCCCAATCTGCATCACAATACACTGTGAGCTGATTAGAATACTGAGATGAAAGCAGGATCCCCAGCCCTGGTGCATTCTTTAGGTACCTTACCACTCTTATTGCTCCTTCCGAATGTGACTTCTTTGGCTTGTGCATGAACTGGCTCAGATTTTGGACAGTATAGCTGATGTCTGGCCTTGTCATAGTGAGGTTCCAACCAATTTCGGATAGCTGCTTGGATCACTGAGTAACTCATCAACAGCCACAGTTGCATGAGCATTAGCATGATCATACACAGCACTGGTGAGTTTATGGCTTGTGTCTAGAGATGTGCAGGCTGGTTTAGAACCTGCAAGGCCAAGTGTAGCAATAAGATCAAGTGTGAATTTCCTTTGACAAACCAAAATGCCTTGTTTGCTCCTTGCAACTTCAAGACCAAGGAAGTATCTCATCTCCCCCAAGTCCTTGATCTTGAAGTGATCCTGCAGGACAGCTTTAGCATCCTGAATTAACTGAGGAGAAGAACCAGTAATCAAGAGATCATCCACATAGATGAGGATGAGAACCAAACCAGAACTGCACTTCTTACTGAAGAGAGAATAGTCATGATGGCTCTGCACAAACCCTGATGAAGAAAGGGCTTCACTAAGCTTCAAGTTCCATTGCCTAGAGGCCTGCTTGAGCCCGTATAAGGATTTCTGAAGTTTGCAAACTCTAGGAGGCTCCCCCTCACCTAGAAGACCAGGAGGAGGAGTCATATACACTTCTTCTAGCAAGTCACCTTGAAGAAAAGCATTGAACACATCCATCTGATGCAGTTTCCATCCATGCAAAGCTGCCAATGAGAGAACAGTCCTAACTGTAACCATTTTCACCACAGGGGAAAAGGTCTCTTAATAGTCAAGAACTTCCTATTGAGTGTATCCCTTGGCCACTAAGCGAGCTTTATATCTCTCCACCTCACCTTTGGCATTGTATTTCACCTTATACACCCATTTACACCCTATGGCTCTCTTGGCAGGTGGCAAGGTAACCAGTTCCCAGGTGTGATTGTCCTGAAGAGCTTGCAGCTCAGCATCCATGGTTGCAATCCACTTGGGATCTCGAAGGGCATCAGTATAGGAAGTAGGCTCCATAACAGCAGTAAAAGAGCAAAGGGACTTGAAGTAAGGAGAAGATAAAGAGGCATATGACATATAGGCTGACATTGGATAACTGGAACTCAAGGCAGTAGAAGTTCCAGCTTGTGGCATCCCATGAACAAAGTCATTGAGCCATCCAGGTTGCTTGGAAGTCCTAGTAGACTTTCTTAGTCCCTCTTCTGGCAAAGCATGCAATGAACCCATACTTGGATGTGTCATTACTGTTGCAGGAACTGGGGAAACTGAGGGAATGTCAGGAATGTGAGGCTGTACCAGATCTGCTGAAGGTGGAATCACATGACTAGGAGCTGATGATGCCTCAGGAGAAGGGGATGATGCTGCTGCTGAGTCAGGAACAGTCTCTGAGACCTCAGAGGTGGAATTAATAAAGAAGGCATCATCTGTATCAATTAACTGCTCAGTAGTGTTCCTCCTGCATGTTGAAGTTGTGGTTTGAAAAGGAAAAATGTACTCCTTGAAAGAGACATCTCTGCTTACAAAAAAATGTTTGTTAGTAAGGCTATATAACCTATAACCCTTTTGAGTGGATGAATATCCCATATGCATTGCTGGTTCTGCCCTAGCTCCAAACTTGTCACCTCTATCAATGGCAGTAGCATAGCAAAGACTGCCCAGAACTTTGAGATATTGTAGTTTAGGTGGTCGACCATAGAACATTTCAAAAGGTGATTTTCCTGCCAATGTTGTGGATGGTATCCTATTGATCAAGTACACTGCATTCTGCACACAAAGACCCTAGAATTTCAGTGGAATACTTCCCTGAAACCTGATAGCCCTTGCAACCTCAAGAATCTGCCTGTGTTTCCTTTCTACCACTCCATTCTGCTGGGGTGTTACACACAGGAGCTTTGATGAACCACACATGCATGCCTAAACATATCTGCACAATGGGAATTAAAGAATTCTGTTCCATTGTCTATCCTAAACACCTTAATTGCACTATTAAACTGTGTCTTCACAAGAGTCATGAAGTCCTTTATTACAGTAGATACATCACTTTTAAGCTTGAGCAAAAAAATCCAAACCATTCTACTATAGTCATCTACCAGAGTGAGAAAGAATCTATTCCCATCATATGTAGGAGTTCTATAGGGACCCCATACATCACCATGTATCAAATTAAAAACTTTAGAAGCTCTACTAGTGCTTTGTGGAAAAGGAAACCTTGTCTGTTTTGCCAAGGGGCAAATAGCACAGACATTATGACTATGTAATCTATTACACTTTATTATATGCATTTGTTGCAGAACCTTATGTGGAATGTGCCCAAGTCTTCTATGCCATAACTCTTCTTCATTGTTCACACATAGTGCTGCTGAGGCTTTAATCCTATCTCTATCACTGTGAGGCCAATAGTATAGATCTCCATTCCTCCTACCAGTCCCCTTCACCTTCCCAGTGTGAAGGTCCTGCATGAGGCAAAAATCAGGAAAGAATAGCATGCAGCAATTTAGCTCCCTGGTCAGTTTTGATACTGACAGTAAATTGTATTTAAAGCTGGTATGCAAAGCACATTGGATATAATCCCTTGATCTAATTCTGAGCTTCCTACACAAGAAATGGCCAAGCTATCTCCATTTGGTAAATGAACCTTTCCTCCTATACTTTTAGAATTTTCTTTAGGTTTAGAGATCATTTCACTATTGGACACCATGTGGTCTGTTGCACCTGTATCTACAATCCACATATCACCATTTGCTTTACTATCAGTCGAATGACTTACAATAACTGCATTTGCAAGCATTGGAGAGTCAATTATACCTGCTGCATTAGCTGCATTAACTGTTGATTCATGTAAGTTGTCCTTTTGTAGCATCTTCAGGATTTGATCATATTGTTCTGCAGTGAACGGCATTGGCATCCGCATGCTCATCCTTGCATCTTTCTCTGCACCTGCAAAATATCCTGGTGATCCTGTATAGCCTGCATTAAAACCGTCAGTATTTGGACCTAAGGGTTGTGTAGCTCCATAGCTAGTGTGAGCATTTCCTGAGTTATTTCCCATTCCTTGATGTTGTCCATGAGTCCCTAGTTGTGCAGAATTACCAAAATGTGCTGAGTTAGCCACTGGCTTTCTTCTGCCCTTAAAATCTGGTGGATATCCAATTAATTGGTAGCATTTTTCCTTGCTATGTCCTTTCATTTTACAGAAATCACACACTACATTGAAATTCTTTCTAGGTTTCTGAGATCCTTTAGCACTCCAAAGTGCAGTGATGTCATTTCCCTCCATTAGCAAGTTGAGACCTACAGAGTTGTGCCCTGTCGACCCCTTTTGAGTCTCATCCTCGATGACCATGGCATATGCTTGATTTAGACTAGGCTCTGTAGATTTCATAAGAATTTGACGTCTTGCCTGACTATACGAGTCATTTAAACCTCCCAAAAACTGAAGCAACCTTTGTTGACTTAAGAGTTCAACGTAGTCCTTCACAGAGTTCGAGGGCGGGACAATTGCATCAAATTCTCTCCACAGTTCCTTCAATTTCGTAAAGTATGTAGATACAGAGTCGGTACCTTGGGATATTTTTGCAATTTCCCTATGCAGCTGATAGATCCTCATGCGATTCACCTTGTCAAATCTCTCACGAAGATCCTCCCACACAGCTCGAGCATTTGATGCACACACTATCCCACTGAGTAGATCCGGCGATACATTGTTCATAATCCATGAAAGAACTATGGCATTACAAGTTTTCCAATCCTCATGCAATGCCGCAGGAAACGTAGCTTTAGTGTGCTTACCATCTACAAACCCTAGCTTCATTTTAGCTTGAAGTGCAATCTTCATCGATCTCCGCCATAGGCCGTAATTCTCAGATCCTTTGAGCTGGATCGGAATTAGCACTGAATCTGGAGTATCAGACGGATGTACAAACAAAGGATGGGTGTGATCGATCTTATTATCCCCCATTTCTGAATCGAAAAGAGAAAATCAGAATTTTGAGATTTTGTTTATCTTCTGACTGAACTTCAACCTCTGCTATTGAGCGATGAAGAGGCTGGCCTAGATCTTCTCCGCCTGCTCTGATACCATGTCGAAGATTGCCATTGCCATACTTGACCTAAGTTCAGTCGCAGAGAGAAGAGAGATTTGAGAGGAAGAAGATACTGTTCTATTGAAAATAAAGAAGAGAAGCTACAGTACAATGTATTAATACTGTATTTAACCGCCTAAACTAACTAGCCCTCTATTTACTTAAATACCCTTATACATCACAACTACTTAACTACTTCACCTAAATCTATATCCGTAATAGTTAGATTTACAAGCAGTCATTTAAAAATAGCCACAATTTCAAAAGTAATAGAAATTTAGCCACTTTTCATATAAAGATAAATCTAAACGAAAATACTGTTCAAAATCTGAAAAAATACTCCAGTATAATATACTGGAGTTCCAGTATAATATACCGGTCCAGCATAATATACTGAGATTGGAGCACCACCGGTGCTCCAATCTCCAGTATATTATACTGGAACTTTCCGCGTGTTGGAGTTCCAGCATAATATGCTGGAACTTCATACACATGTGCACCGATCTCCAGTATATTATGCTGGAGCTTTCCGTGTTGCAGCAATATAGTGGCTATTTTTCAATGACTTTGCAAATGCTAACTATTTTTGATTGATCAGTCCGAAAACTGGCTAGCCCATGCTATTTTTACTTTTTGTTTCTTTCTTTTACTTCTTATTTATTATTTTTGTTTATTTAAGTTTGTAGATTGTGGGGAAAAAAATCAGAGCATAAACCTCAAAATCCGGGGATGAGTGAATTAGCCTCAAAGACATTTTTTTCGTTTGTTTTGTTTCTTTCGGCTTGACGTTCTTGGATTTTTTCAAAGTAGGTTTAATAGTCTAAAGAGTAAACCTGAAGTGGAAAGACTCTTGTACATGATGAAAAGTGTCTAAAGCAGAATTAATAGGTTAAGTTGAAAGAGCGAAATCCAGAACCATAGAACAGGTTGAGACCCAAAAAGAAAAGAAAAAGAAAAAAAGATTGAGTCCAAGGATAAGAGTGAAAAGATGTGAGAATTGACTTTTCGAGTGA
Source organism: Nicotiana attenuata (assembly GCF_001879085.1). Classification (NCBI taxonomy): domain Eukaryota; kingdom Viridiplantae; phylum Streptophyta; class Magnoliopsida; order Solanales; family Solanaceae; genus Nicotiana; species Nicotiana attenuata. Next base: position 239,639 of record NW_017671105.1, on the reverse strand, counting down.
GAAAACGAGCATACTAAAAGTTTTAACTCCTGTGTTAAAGAAACTGAACATGTAATTCAAAACATTAAGGCATCAAGTGTATTAGTTTAGAATCTTATACAACAAAGGGTCGTAATAGGATGGATAAGCCTCCAGCCTTAATTAAAAGTTTTAGATTTGAGCTATGAGAATAGAAAAAATCATGATAAAGGAAGTATTTTCATTTTTAATGGGCCTTACATCCACAAATCCAAATTAGACGAGGCTTTAATGTAGATACCGAATAACGGATGGGAAACCAACAAAAGAAAATCTCGACTTCTTATATTAAAGGGAAACTTACACAAATGCCCAGATAAATCTCAACTTACCAACCTCTAGCCAATAGTCATAGACTTACCAAAACTAGCCAAGTACATATATAAATTGAAAAATCAAATAAATAAGGTTCTTTCTCTCAAAAAATCACATGCAAAAATCACCTTTCATATTTTTAAGCGTGATTAGCAACATTAGATGCAAGACGGAAAGGAAATTTCATGGATAAGGTAGCAAATAAGGTGATGAAATACAAAAAAATAATAATACAATATTCCAAAAATCTAAGCAAAAAAGGAACTTTTTCAATGGGTATAGTTGAAATTCATTGAAAACATATAGATAAGTCAATATACAAAATTTGAGGAAGATTGGAGGTGATTTGGACTGGTTTTGTATCAAAATTCGTAATTAAATCGAGTTAATTTTTTTTCTGCGACACATGTATCAAACATGTATCACGCATGTATCTCACACACAGGTATACATGGATATACATATGATACACAATTTATACAAATATGATACATATGTGATACACAAATGATATACAGCATGATACACACCATTTTTTTTCATGTTCAATTTTCATTTCGAATTTTCAATTCAAACCACCTCAAAACTTTACCAAATCATCCCAAAATTGAGATTCAAGCTCTTTAAGATGTACCCAATATATTCTAATAACACCCACTCAAAAGAAAGCAAAAATTTGACTTTTTTTTTTGGCTACAAATAGCTAATTGGCTAATATTAGTAATATTTTATGAATTGGCCAATTTTTATAATGAGTTACTTATAAATGGACATAGCTGGTAGTTTCCCTATATTAAAAGTATCGAATTCTTATACTATTACTTTAAAGATCTCACTCATCCCATATAATAGGAAGTTGTACATCTTCCAATTTTGAAGAGAAGCAAAAGCGCAACAATTGAGCAATTTATCCACAGTTTCAAAAGTAATTAAAATTTAGCCCCTTTTCATGGAAAGATAAATTTGAATGAAAACACTGTTCAAAATTCGAAAAATATTCCAGTATAATATAATGAAGTTCCAGCATAATGTACTGGACTTCCAGCATAATATACTGAAGTTCCAGTATAATATACTGGTCTAGCAATATGCTGGAAGTTCATACACAGGTGCACCAATCTCCAATATATTATGCTAGAACTTTTCATGTTGCAGCAAAATAGTGGCTATTTTACAATGACTTTGCAAATGCTGGCTATTTTTTAATTATCAGTCCAAAAACTGGCTAGCTCATCCTATTTTCACGCAGAATAAGTGTAGGTCCTGATTGCAGGTAGTGTTACATCAGGCCCACCCTCTATTGGGCTATGCTTTGGAGTCTGGATATCAAGTAGTACATAATTAGCCCAAGTGTTACAGAGGCTCACTGCGATTTTGGTCCAGTTAGCCCAAATATAGCCACTTCCTAAACCAAAGTAGGGTCGTCGTAACTCGTGGCAGTCAGCTGTTTTTAATCTTAGCTTTAAAGAGAGAACTACAAAAATAGCCACAAATAAACACTATTTACATAATTAGCCATTCAGTAATGCTATCAAAAATGACAACAAAAGTTATAAATGATATACAAACATTTAAAAGACGTAGGCAAAGTTTTTTCCTCAACGAGTATGGTCAAAATTCATTGAAACACGTAGATGAGGCAATATATAAAATCTGAGAAAAATTATAGGTGATGTAGACCGATTTGGAGTTTAAATTCATCATCAATAATATAGAACATCCAAAACCTAACAAAAAAGATTTTTTTTTTCAATTGGATATAGTTGAAATTCATTGAAAATACATAACTGAGGCAATATGCAAAATTTGAGTAAGATTTGACGTAACTTGGACTAGTTTGGAGTCGAAATTCGTAACTAAATCGAGTTTTAAAGTTCTACTACGACACTTGTATCTCGCATGTAGCTTAGACATAGAGATACATGGATATACATGGGATACACATTTGATACATATGAGATGCACAAATAATTTACGGGGGGTACATGGGAAGATACATATCTCATCTTCTTCTATGTTCATCTTCTACTTTAAATTTGGCTCAAATTTTAATTCAAACCAGCTCAAATCTCCAGAAATTTACCCAACAAGATTCAAACTTCTTAACATATATTCAATATATTCCAACAACACCTGCTCGAAACAAATTTCAATTTCAAAAAACCAAATTTTTAAACTTTGATATTGGTAATTTCTTTTTCAAGCTATTACTTTTTTTAAATAAAAAATTCTGTTCAATTTTAATTTTACTGTATCTTTTATGGGGTAGTATATTCAGTTACTCCATATTATATTCATGCTTGTCACTTAATTCATCCAATCAGAAGAAACATATTGAATGTTGTTTCTAGATAAATTTGTTTTTGTAATGTAAACGATTTGATGAGAGATTTTTCGTGAAAAAGATATTACAGGCTGTGCAAAGTGCTGTGAGGTCTACGCTAAGATTGCCTTGATGCCTGAGCCCTGAAGCAACAATTGTAAGAAATTCTAACTAGTTTACTTTTAAGCAATGTTTTAAAAGGCGGGACGTGAGGCGAGGCGTTTTACCTCTGACGAGGCGAGGCGTAAGCCTTGAGACATGGAGCGTAAGTCCCACGGATCTTTAAATTTACTATTTCAAGAATTTTAAGATAGTATAAAACAAAAAATAATTATAAAAATTACATCAAAATCACAAAATTATAACAAATAATCTATTTAAAATATTTACAAATTATAATTCGACTATGAATAATACGAAAAGTATGACATATAGTTGCAACGTCGTTACAACTCAAACATCAAAAGTAATGTATTCGATATGAAATCTTATATGTATCTCTTAAGGAGTAATAAATCCTGAAAGAATTTTAATATTTTAATTTGATATTTTACTTAAAATAATCCTTTTATTTAATGTGCTTTCTATTTGAAAGAGAATTTATATAAAAATATAATTCACAATTTAAATATGATTCTCTACCATCATTTATTTTTAAGTTTCAACAAGTAAATAAACTGAAACATAATTCACCATACAATATCATGATAACTAATTATTTGTAAATAGTTACTAGATAATACTGAGATATTAAATTAATAGGTATTGTATCTCGTAAACGTGAAAATAATAATATTTGGAAAAATAATTATAAAAAAAAATTAAGGTGCTTTTCAAATCCTCCTAGCCATTATCCTATTGCAATAATTCTTCTATAGTAAAGACATAATTAACAAAAGTTAATAAATAAATACTTTTGAAATGAAAGATTTATTTAAAGTTTACTATCATAGCAGTCTTAGTGGATAACGTGCAATAATTTTTACTTAATTATGATATAAAATACTCTCAACTTAATGATTTATGATTAAGAAAAAGGTAATTTTGAATAGTCAAGATTTGTTAAGAAAACTTGAGGATTTACAAGATTAATTACATACAATTGCATAAAGTTCTATTAGGCGAGCCCAGTACCCTGGGCGTTGGGCGTGTCCGGGGCGTAAGTCCCGATGGCCGAGGCGTAAGTCTCACGGAACTAAGCCCCACACATAAGCCCAGGGGCGTTTCACGAGTGCTCCACCCGGAGGCGAGCCCTGGACAAGTCTTAATTCTGCCTTTTAAAACGGAGCTTTTAAGTTTTTCAACATTAACAACTTCATTTACAGTATATTGGTTAGAGAGGACAAGCACGAAGAAGCAGAAAGAAAGAAGGAAGCTTTAGACACTTTGTAATAAAGAAAGAAAAGGAATTTAGGGCTAATATTTGTAATATATTATAAATAGTTGTCTAATAGTGGTAGTATTTTAAGAATTGGCTAATATTAATAGTATTTTTATTTGAAAGGTTAAACAGGTAGTTTGCCAAGCTTATATATATATATATACTAGTCTTAGTATACGCGCGTTACGCGTGTACCCTGTATAAATGACAATTTTTTTTCTTCTGAAATAGCATAATTAATTATTCGAAAGATGTATTTGTGTTGCATCTCTTTATTTTCACCGTCTCGATTCGGTTCTGAAGCCAAAGAATTTGATAGCTTGCGGTCTTAGAAAATGAGGATATGATTGTTGCGTGAACCTCTATAAGAAGTTAAAACAGTTCTTTCATGTAAAATAATATTTTTTTTTTTTAGTTTTTTTAGTTCGGCCACAATAAGCTTATTTTTTTTGTCATTAAAAAAGAATATTTATGTAATCGATTGGAATTGAGATCATTATGGCGCAAGCAATCATGTAGCCATCTATATTGTGATTTGATTCATAGTATATTCTAACTTCTAACAAATTTTTTTTTTTTTTAAATTTGCATGCAATAAAAATATAATTTGATTATTCATTGTACGATCATGCATATTGTGACCGAATGATATATATATATATATATATATATATATATATATATATATATATATATATATATATATATATGATTTTCTAAAGTGATATTTTTTTTTTGATTTTCTAAAGTGAAACATAGGAAAATCCACAATTTTCATTGGTGTACACTATGATTTTCAATGAATCTTCGGGTCGGAAGAGAATTTCTTAAACCAAAAGGAGACAGATTTTGAAGTCTATGACTCTATATGTGTATTTACTTCAGAGTTAAGTTAGCTGTATAGTGTATACAGTTAAAATAGCACAGGCTAGCCAGTTTTTGGATTGGTCATTCAAAAATAGTCAGCATTTGCAAAGTCATTAAAAAATAGTCACTATTTTGCTGCAACAGGGATCGGTCCAGCATAATATACTGGAGGTCGGTGCACCTGTATATGAACTTCCAGCATATTATGCTGGAACTCCAACACGCGGAAAGTTCCAGCATAATATACTGGAGATTGGAGCACCTGTGTATGAACTTGAAGCATATTATACTGGACCAGTATATTATACTGGAACTCCAGTATATTATGCTGGAGTTCCAATATACTTATGCTCGAACTCCATTATAATATGCTGGAGTTCCAGTATACTTATGCTGGAACTCCATTATAATATACTGGAATTCCAGTATACTTATGTTGGAACTCCAGTATATTATGCTGGAGTATTTTCCGAATTTTGTACAGTGTTTTCGTTCAAATTAATCTTTACATGAAAAGTTGCTAAATTTCGATTACTTTTGAAACCGTGATTACTTTTTGAATGACCACTTGTAAATTTAGTTATTTTTGAGTTTCTCCCGTGTATACACTAAGCTTATCCAATCATTTCGTTTTCGAGCCCAAAACGGACATGATAAGACCAACCATGTAAAATCTAGCCCATTACAGCAATAAGTCCCACAAACAACATTAATTTTCTTTTGAGATATTAACATTTTTTGCTAGACAGCTAAAAATATTTTACCCGCCTAGCCGTAATTAGAGGTGTTCAAACCAAACAGGAAATCGCACTAAACCAAAAGGATTAAAAAATCAGATTAGATTTCGTTTGATTTGGTTTAGTATAGAACAAACAAAATTTGAACGAAACCGACATATAAATATATAATTTATATATATATTTTTAAGATTTTATACAGATTTTTCATTAAAAAATATTAAAAAATATTTGTGATCCTCTCATGGGATGAAATATTTAATAGAACTATGAAGTGCATCTATTCTTATTATTTTAAATAATAATTTGTATCATCACTTGCTTATCAAGTATTATTGAAATACGTCAATCTCTTTTTTCGTCCATATTCATATGTCAAGATCTATTAAACTCTTATACCTTTTTCGAATTTTTTTTTTTTGGAACCCCAGGAAAACCCGCAGCCGCTACAGCATTTGCCACAGCCTCTGCCCTTCGGGTGAGCACTCTGTGGTGAGCACTCTGTGCGCACTAGGTAAACCCCCCACTGTGTAATAGCCTGCAAACCACACAGGGGATGTAAACCGCACTAGGCAAGCCCCGTGCGACATGGTATTTTATCGATAATTTTAAAATTAAATATAATATATCATTATTTAGGTTTTATATTTTAATTATTAAATTCAGTTAACCTTGAAAGCGTACATTAACCAAAAATTATTGTTAGACGACTAAGAAATATCTATCATATGTTACTACAAAAACCAACGAAAAATTATTGTTATACGATTAAGATATATCTAGCATATGTTACTAAAAAAAATTCTCCCATAAGAATATTTTGAAAGATCATATGTTTGTGAGTTTTTTCAATTTTTATTAAACTATATTCACTTATCAAAGCTTTATTGATGACAGTAACATAGTAAGGTTGAAATAATATTCATATAACAACAAAATCGAATCAATCCAAACCGATATAATGGTTTGGTTTGATTTGATAAAATTGAATTAACCCGGCTCATATACATCCCTAGCTGTAACAATCGCTAGTGTATATTCAATGATTAACAAGTGTATATTCAGTATATAATATGTATATATTGATTATACACAAATTATACATTGTTATACTTGCTAAAATGTGTTAAAAAAAGACTAGAGTTATTATATGTTGTGGGATTTATTGCGCTATTGTATATTATTGCACGTGGACTTTGTATTATTACATCTCCATTGCCACCATTTTGACTATAATGAGTTTCAAATTTTTACTGGTGAAGTGAAGTAGGCCTAAATCACATCAAAGAATGCCATACTGTTTACGAATTGAACCTAAGAAAAATAGACAACATTCCTAGGCGGCACCTGAGGAAACTATATATATACCCAAATGTTCTTTGTTTAAGAAATGTGTTTAACATTTTCCAAAAGTGAGTTGGTATATATGCTTTTCCTATTACTATTAACGTGCATACATCCCACGTTATGGACTTGTAATACAGTCGTTTGCTTCGTTTTCATGGATTCACCTTTTCTACATAATATCACTTCAATATTTTGCCTCATAAGGAAAAACTTAAGTCTCCATTAACTAAGTGGAATATTAACGCATGAAAATATTAATTTTTCAAAGGGGCAACATAGAGTATCAAATACAAAGGTAGTCCGGTGTACAAAACATCCGGCGTTTACGCAGGGTCCGGGGAAGGGCCACACCAAAGGGTGTAATATAGACAGTCTACCCCAACGTAAGTATTAGTGGTTGCTTGAATGGCTTGAACCCGTGACCTTTTGGTCACATGAAGACAAATAGAGTATTAAATGGAATATTTGAAAATTTCATGGTTTTGGACATGTGGAAAATAAAAGTTTAAAAGATACATTCAGACCTTTCTATAACAACATCCCTATATAACAGTTGTATGGGTCAAAATCCGACCCCACGATAATTAACGGAGTTAATCTCGTCCTGAGCTAAGACATAATTAATGAAGTGGTATGGCCACTTATTCGTAACAGGACTCGACTCTTGTCCGATTTAATCTACGAGGGTACGGCCCAGTCATTCCCCCATGGGGACGGAACTTCAGCATGGCCATGGCCATTTATCGCCAGCTCACAGAGCTCACATCTATAAATACTAAGAGCAGTAGCCCTAGAGGGGGGGGGGGGGTTCTTGACCACTAGTGAGAGGGGAGAGAAACGAGAAAATATACCCCTCTTATGGGAAGAGAAAAACACCATTGTAAGGCTCTGAACCTCTTCATGGAGAGGCATACCAAACAAATATTATCAATAAAGGTTTCTAATGCTTCTCCCCCTAATTCTGAGTTCTTAATTTAGTTTTTTTCATTTGGTCCAACGGATTATTACGATTTGCTATGATTATCCCGGGATTAATTTATATTGTTTTGTACTCGTAAGATGTGTAACATTTTTTGAGCAAACAATTTGGCGCCGTCTGTGGGGATTTCATAGCAAAATCGCGTAGTTCTTCCCTGGACCAAAAGAAAAGAAGCGCCAAACTCGAAGGGGAGCTCGAAGATCTCAAACAAAGATCTAAGTCCTCACTCTCTCTCCAATCTCAGATAGTGCAAATAAGAAGAAGGGGCCCCCTCCTTTCCTCAGGGGAGGTCTCTGTAAGGCATACGAACTCCGGTCGGAAACCGGCACGGAGATATCTCGAGCCGAGATTCGCCTCAAGACAGCCTATATATCCTGGTTGGGAAGACAATGGGTAAGCCGCTCAAGGTCTCGAATCCAAAACGAGTTCCAGCACTCGATACCCACAATATGGGATTCGGGCTCTGTGCCTTCGTCATCAAGATCGACAAAGTTCAACAGCAGTTGAACCGGGACTCAGGCTATGTGCCTTCACCAAAAATTCAACTACGGTTGAATCAAGACAGGCTATGCGCCTTCACCAAAAAGTTCAACTACGGTTGAACCGAGACTCAGGCTATGTGCCTTCACCAAAAATTCAACTACGGTTGAATCAAGACAGGCTATGCGCCTTCACCAAAAAGTTCAACTACGGTTGAACCGAGACTCAGGCTATGTGCCTTCGCCAAAAAGTTCAACTACGGTTGAACCAAGACAGGCTATGCGCCTTCATTAGCAAATTCAACTACGGTTGAACCGGGACTCAGGCTATGTGCCTTCGCCAAAAAGTTCAACTACGGTTGAACCAAGTCAGGCTATGCGCCTTCGCCAACAAAATCAACTACGGTTGAACCAAGACAGGCTATGCACCTTCATTAGCAAGTTCGACTACGNGCCATAGAGATTCGGAGTTTCCTCCGGTTTGCGGGTTAGTTATCGCTGGTTCGTCCAGGGTTTCTCATCTATTGCCTCGCCCTTGACCAAGTTGACGTAGAAGGGTGCACCGTTTGTATGGTCGGACGAGTGCGAGGAGAGCTTTCAGAAGCTCAAGACAGCTTTGACCACAGCTCCAGTGTTGGTTTTGCCATCAGCTTCAGGTTCTTACACTGTGTATTGTGATGCTTCGAGAGTTGGGATCGGATGTGTGTTGATGCAGGAGGGTAGAGTTATTGCATATGCTTCTCGTCAGTTGAAGCCCCATGAGAAGAACTACCGTGTACATGATTTGGAGTTGGCTGCTATAGTTCATGCTTTGAAGATTTGGAGGCACTATCTATATGGCGTATCTTGTGAGGTATTCACTGATCATCGCAGTCTTCAGCATTTGTTCAAGCAGAAGGACCTTAATTTGAGGCAGCGGAGGTGGCTTGAGTTACTCAAGGACTATGATATTACCATTCTGTATCATCCGGGGAAGGCCAATGTAGTGGCCGATGCTTTGAGCCGGAAGGCGGTTAGTATGGGTAGTTTGGCGTACATTCCAGTTGGGGAGAGGCCCTTTGCAGTCGATGTCCAGGCTTTGGCCAATCGGATGGTGAGGTTAGACATTTCGGAGCCTAGTCGGGTGTTGGCTTGTGTGGTTTCTCGGTCTTCCTTGTATGACCGCATTAGAGAGCGCCAGTATGATGATCCGCATTTGCTTGTCCTTAAGGACAGGGTCCAGCATGGTGATGCCAGAGATGTGACTATTGATGATGAGGGCGTGTTGAGGATGCAGGGCCGGATTTGCGTGCCCAATGTGGATGGGCTTCGGGAGTTGATATTAGAGGAGGCCCACAGCTCGCGGTATTCCATTCATCCGGGTTCCGCGAAGATGTATCAGGATTTGAGGCAGCACTACTGGTGGAGGAGAATGAAGAAAGACATTGTGGGTTATGTAGCTCGGTGTCTCAATTGTCAGCAGGTGAAATATGAGCATCAGAGATCGGGTGGTGTACTTCAGCGGATGGATATTCCAGAGTGGAAGTGGGAGAGGATTACTATGGATTTTGTGAATGGTCTCCCTCGGACCTCGAGGAAGTTTGATTCGATTTGGGTGATTGTGGATCGGCTGACCAAGTCCGCGCACTTCATTCCAGTGTGTACTACCTATTCTTCAGAGCGGCTGGCAGGGATTTTCATCCAGGAGATTGTTCAGTTGCATGGGGTCCCAGTTTCTATTATCTCGGATAGAGGTACTCAGTTCACTTCCCAGTTTTGGAGGACTTTTCAGCGATAGTTGGGTACACAGGTGGAGTTGAGCACAGCATTTCATCCTCAGACGGACGGGCAGTCCGAGCGCACTATTCAGATATTGGAGGACATGTTGCGTGCTTGTGTTATTGATTTTGGAGGTTCTTGGGCTGAGTTCTTGCCACTTGCAGAGTTTGCTTACAACAATAGCTACCAATCCAGTATTCAGATGGCACCGTATAAGGCCTTATATGGGAGACGGTGTAGATCTCCGATTGGTTGGTTTGAGCCCGGCGAGGCTAGACTATTGGGGACCGAGTTGGTCCAGGATGCCTTAGAGAAGGTGAAAGTGATCCAGGAGAGACTTCGTACAGCTCAGTCGCGTCAGAAGAGTTATGCGGACCGGAAGGTTCGAGATGTATCTTATATGGTGGGCGAGAAGGTCTTGTTGAAGGTTTCGCCCATGAGGGGCGTTATGCGATTTGGAAAGAAAGGAAAGCTGAATCCGCGGTTCATTGGGCCTTTTGAGGTACTTAGGAGGATTGGGGAGGTGGCCTATATGCTTGCTTTGCTTCCCAGCTTGTTGGGGGTTCATCCGGTATTCCATGTTTCCATGCTCCGGAAGTATGTTGGGGACCCGTCTCATGTGTTAGACTTCAGCACGGTTCAGTTGGATGATAATTTGACCTATGATGTGGAGCCAGTGGCTATTTTGGGTCGTCAGGTTTGGAAGTTGAGATCAAAGGATATAGCTTCGGTGAAGGTGCAGTGGAGAGGTCAGCCCGTGGAGGAGGCTACCTGGGAGACCGAGCAGGAGATGCGGAGCAGATATCCTCACCTATTTGAGACTTCAAGTATGTTTCTTGACCCGCTCGAGGACGAGCGTTTGTTTAAGTTAGGGAGGATGTGACGACCCGACCCGTCGTCTCATGTGTTACCACCCCGTTTTCCCCGTTTATTGCTTCTTCATGTTTCATTATCGGCATTTGGTGAGTTAGAGTCGAATTGGTTTGGTTTTGGTAGAAAATGAGACATTTAGTCTCTTTAAGGAAGGCTTATATTGGAAAAGTTAACCGGATGTTGACTATTGGGGCTCGGATGTGAATTCCTAGTGATTCGGTTAGCTTCGGGGGATGATTTGTGACTTAGGAGTGCGATCGGAATTGATTTTGGAGGTCCGGTGTAGGATTAGGCTTGAATTGGCGAAGTTAGTATTTTGGCGAATTCCGGTTGGTAGGTGAGATTTTGATCCGGAGGTCGGAATGGGATTCCGGGAGTTGCAGTAGTACCGTTAGGTGATTTTGGACGTGTGTGCAAAATTTCAGGTCATTCGGAGGTGTTTTGGTCGGGTTTTTGATCAAATGCGTATTTCGGAAGTTTTGAAGAAACTTAGGCTTGAATCCGATGTGATTTAATGTTTTTAGCGTTGTTTGATGTATTTTGAAGATTGGAACAAGTTTGAATAATGTTTTAGGATGTGTTGGCGCTTTTGGTTGAGGTCCCAGGAGCCTCGGGGTGGTTTCGAGTGGTCAATCGGACCAATTTTGGACTTTAAAAGTAGCAGATTTTCAGCTGTTGGTGTTGCAGAGATTTGCCCTTCGCGTTCGCGAGGGTGATGTAGCGAACGCGTAGAGGAAATGTGAGGGCTTGGGAATTTGGTCTTCGCGTTCGCGTGGAAGAGGGCCGCGTTCGCGAAGTTCTGGAAGGCAAAGCATCGCGTTCGCGTTGGTGGTAACGCGTTCGCGTAGAAGGGAATCAAGGCCTTGTGAAATTGTTCAATGCGTTCGCGTCATAGGGCACGCGTTCGCGTAGTTAAAGTTTCTGAAGCATCGCGTTCGCGTCTTGGGCACCGCGTTCGCGTAGGGTTAATTCCTGGTCAATATTTTCTGGTCATCGCGAACGTGGGGGTGTTGACCGCGTTCGCGTAAGGTAAATTGCACTTGGACAGAAGGATTTTTAAATCATATCATCCGCGAAGCTTGGTCCATTTTCCTCCATTGTTGAGTATTTTGAGAGCTCTTTGGGACAAATTGAAGAGGGATTCAAGGAGGATGTAAGTTCCTTGGCCTAAATACACGAGATTATGATAAATTTAACATGGAAATTGGTTGAAATTCATCAAAAGGGGGTGAAGCTAGGGCTTGAGAATTGGTAATTTAAAAATGGAATTTGAAGGGTCAAATGGACTCCGATTTTGGTAAATTTGATATGTATAGACTCGTGGCAAGACGAGGAATCCGGTGATGTGAATTTTGTAATTTTTCGAGAAGTGGGCCCGGGGCTCGGGTTTTGCCAACTTCGTGATTTTTGATAATTTTCGAGTCTTTTCGATTGGGTTATGTTCCCTTAGCCTATTGTAACTTCCTTGTGGTTTTGATCAGATTCGACGCGCGAGGAGGTCGATTCGAGGGGAAAAGGCTTAGCGAGCTAGACTTTTGGCCGGCTAGAGGTGAGTAATGATTTTAAATGATGTCCTGAGGGTTTGAGACCCCGGATTTGCACAACTTGGTGCTATGCTGAGATGAGACACGCGTTCAATGACGAGCGCGAGGTCATTTACTATTGGGGATTGTGACTTGGTCCGTCCTCGTTGTTGATTTTACCGCGTATCTCACTATGACTTGTTGTTTTTCACTATGACTTGGGCTTATTGCTATACTTGGGCTTATTGCCGACTGTTTGAGCTCTTTGTGAGCTATCATCACTGTTTTCCTTACTATTTGAAATATTATTTGAACTCAGTCCATTTGAATTACACTGTTTCATGAACTCAGCTATATTTTTACTCAACCTTGAGTTTTCAACTGATATTTGAACTATTATTTGAGCTGAGCGTTGTTGATTTTACTGATGCCCGAGGGGCTATGACTATTTTTTGACTGATTGAGGCCGAGGGCCATATGTGAGGATATGTAAGGAGGCTTTCAGGCCTCACGTGATATGTGAGGCGGCTTTCAGGCCTCGAGCGATATGTGAGGAGGCTTTCAGGCCTCGAGTGTATTGTGAGAAGGCTTTCAGGCCTCATATTGATATGTTCAGGCTTTCAGGCCTTATTATGATAGCGCTTGGGCTGTAGGAGCCCCTCCTGAGTCTGCACACCCACAGTGAGCGCGGGTACCCATGTGATTTGAGAGTGAGCCCGAGGGGCTGATGTTGTACTGTGTGATTGATACTGAGCCCGCGGGGCTGATACTGTACTGAGAGTTTGATATTGCGCCCGAGGGGCAGGTTTCTGAGCATTTCCACTGGTTGAGTATATTTGTTTAAAACTGTTTTAAAAGAGAAATTCTTGCTATTTTACTGGTTTTACTGCCTAACTGATTTTACTGCTTGAGATAGCATTATTTGTGCCTTTATGGGATTTTTTTGTTCTCAGTCATTATTTATTTTTATTACTCACTGGGTCGGAGTACTCACATTACTCCCTGCACCGTGTGTGCAGATACAGGCATAGCTGAGTTCGTTCCTGAGCGCTGATTTCCTTCCAGACCAGGCGGACCCGGAGTGACGAGGTAGCTGTCGGTGTTCACAGCCCCGTTCTCTCCCTTACCTTCTGTATTTACATTATCTTCGGACTTGTTCCTAGTTCCAGACTTGTAGTATTTATTGAACTCTGTAGTAGCTCGTGACTTGTGACACCCCGATTGCGGGCTGAGTTGGGATGGTTCTCTGTTTTACTTCGTTTTAATTCGCACTTATGAGTACATTATCTATGTTTTAGACTTATTCATGCTAATTAACTGTTAAAATGAGGTGCTATTGTTCTGTTGGCTGGCCTTGTCTTCACGGGAGGCGCCATCACGACCGGGAGGGAGTTCGGTCGTGACATCTAACCCCGATCGAAAAGTTGACAAAATCGCCCTCGGGCGTACGTGCCCGGATTCCAAAAATTTTCGAAGATTAAGCTTACCCATAACTGCACGAACTCAAATATATAATTTACTCTCAATTTCATACCTAAATTTGTGGTCAAATTCCAAGAATATTAAATTTTTTAGGTTTTCCTCAAACCCCCAAACTTCTACCAATTTACATGCTAAAATCCATACATAATCGATATATTTAACTCAAGATAGGTGGGATTAGCTTACCTTATCGTTGATGATGAAAATCCCCTCTTGAAACTCTCCAAGAATCGCCTAAGCCAAGAAAATATGAGAGAAAATGGCTAAATCCCGATTTTAAAAGAACCATGCTTCCAGCACTTCCGCACCTGCGGTCCCTTGACCGCTTCTGCGGTTCCGCAGGTGCGGCACTTCTACCGCTTCTGCGGATATCTCACCAGGCCATCCCTTCCGCTTCTGCGATGCGACCGCCGCAGGTGCGGTCCCGCTTCTGCGGCTGCTTGACCGCATCTGCGGTCCCCTTCACTTCTGGTCCAAAGCGCATCTGCGGCTCCTCTGGCCGCTTCTGCAGCTCCGCACCTGCGGCCCAATTCTCGTAGGTGCGGTTATACTAGCAACCGACAACTTTAGACTTCCAAAAATTCCATTTTCGATCCGTTAACCACCCGGAATTCACCCGAGGCCCCCGGGACCCCAACCAATCATACCAACCAGTCCCAAAACACATTATGGACTTGCTCGAGGCCTCAAATCATATCAAACAACGCTTAAACCACGAATCAACCTCCAATCCAAACTTTATGAACTTTAGAATTTCAAACTTCTACTTTCGATGTTTAAACCTATCAAATCACGTCCGATTGACTTCAAATTTTGCGCACAAGTCATATTCGAAATTACGGACCTACTCTAACTTTCGGAATCGGATTCCGACCCCGATATCAAAAAGTCCACCTCCGGTCAAACCTCTCAAAAACCTTCAAATTTCTATCCTTAGCCAAATGGCTCCAAAATGCTCCACGGACATCCGAATTCACTTCCGATCGCGCTCCCAACTCCAGAATCACCATACGGAGCTACTCCCAGAGTCGTAATCCCAAACGGATATCGATGACACTGAAATGCACTTCAACCCAAACTTATAAAATTTTTTCCAAAATGCTAACTTCCACAATAGGCGCCAAAAACGCTCCCGGGTCACCCAAAATCCGATCCGGGCATACGCCCAAGTCCAAAATCATCATACGAACCTGCTGGAACCTTCAGATCCCGATTCCGAGCTCGTTTACTCTGAAATCCAATCCTAGTCAATTCTCTCAACTTAAAGCTTCCGAAATGAGAATTTCCTCTCCAAGTCAACTCCGAACTTCCCGAAATTTAATTCCGACCATGCGTACAAGTCATAATGCCTGAATTGAAGCTGCTAATGGCCTCGAACTGCTGAACGGCACGTTAGGGCTCAAAACGATCGATCAGGTCGTTACAAACATGGAGTTATTAGTCTCCCAGAAATAGAAAAATAATTCAAGACTACATCCTAGAATTCTAAAATGCATATTAATGCCTCCTTCATTTTAGGTACTTTTTTAATTAAATTTTCGCAAATCATTTTATAGATTATAAAAGGATGAAATGAGTATTATACATTTTAATGCTGATCTTCAATTTCTGGCACTACGTTCCCTCACTTTTTTTCCTTAGAGCAATTGCTCAAGTGTTAAACAACCAAAAAGATCAAATTCTTAGGTATTTCAAATCATATATTAGTAGGACGGGTCGCGAATCTATTTAAAGGGCAACTTGAGTTTCCTATATGCGCGGGGTCTGAGGAAGGGCCGGACCACATGGATCTACTGTACGCAACCTTACCCTGTATTTCTGTAAGAGGCCGTTTCTATAGCTCAAACCCGTGACCTCCTCCTAGTTACATGGCATCAACTTTATTAGTTACGCCAAAGCTCCCCTTCAAAATTACGAGTCGCGGATACATTTGACCGATTCATTTAGTTATCAAATGAAGTTGACATGGAAATTCTTTATTGATTGCATAGACTACTCACTATGTTAACATATTGGTTGGAGCAAGTGAAGTAAACAAAAGAACAACTTTTACTTGGTTGTTTTTCCTGATTGTAAAAATATATATTTGATAAAGAAAATATCAAGAGTAATGTAGTACAATGAATATCAAATTAATTTGCTCTGATATGCATGGGTTCTTCTTGCTCTTCCCTGTCCAGGCATCTGGTTGACTCTATTTGTCTCCTAGACTGTATGGGTCAAAATCTGACCCCACGATAATTAACGGAGTTAATCTCGTCCTGAGCTAATACATAATTAATAAAGTGGTATGGCCACTTTATTCGTACAGGACTCGACTCTTGTCCGATTTAATCTACGAGGGTACGGCCCAGTCATTCCCCCACGGAACTTCAGCATGGCCACGGCCATTT
This sequence comes from Nicotiana attenuata, assembly GCF_001879085.1. NCBI lineage: Eukaryota > Viridiplantae > Streptophyta > Magnoliopsida > Solanales > Solanaceae > Nicotiana > Nicotiana attenuata. The sequence continues at coordinate 223,164 of NW_017671105.1, read as the reverse complement.
ATTGCCAGCTCACAAAGCTCATATCTATAAATACGAAGAGCAGTAGCCCTAGAAAAGGGGGGCTTCTTGACCACTAGTGAGAGGAGAGAGAAACGAGAAAATATACCCCTCTTATGGGAAGAGAAAAACACCATTGTAAGGCTCTGAACCTCTTCATGGAGAGGCAGACCAAACAAATATTGTCAATAAAGGTTTCTAATGCTTCTCCCCCTAATTCTGAGTTCTTATTTTAGTTTCTTTCATTTGGTCCAACGGATTATTACGATTTGCTATGATTATCCCGGGATTAATTTATATTGTTTTGTACTCTTAAGATGTGTAACATTTTTTGAGCAAACAATTTGGCGCCGTCTGTGGGGATTTCATAGCAAAATCGCGTAGTTCTTCCCTGGACCAAAAGAAAAGAAGCGCCAAACTCGAAGGGGAGCTCGAAGATCTCAAACAAAGATCTAAGTCCTCACTCTCTCTCCAATCTCAGATAGTGCAAACAAGAAGAAGGGGCCCCCTCCTTTCCTCAGGGGAGGTCTCTGTAAGGCATACGAACTCGGGTCGAAAACCGGAACGGAGATATCTCGAGCCCAGATTCGCCTCAAGGCAGCCTATATACCCTGGTTGGGAAGACAATGGGTAAGCCGCTCAAGGTCTCAAATCCAAAACGAGTTCCAGCACTCGATACCCACAATATGGGATTCAGGCTCTGTGTCTTCGTCATCAAGATCGACAAAGTTCAACAGCAGTTGAACCGTGACTCAGGCTACGCGCCTTCACCAAAAATTCAACTACGGTTGAACCAAGACAGGCTATGCGCCTTCATTAGCAAAATTCAACTACGGTTGAACCGGGACTCAGGCTATGTGCCTTCGCCAAAAGTTCAACTACGGTTGAACCAAGACAGGCTACGCGCCTTCATTAGCAAGTTCAAATACGGTTGAACCGGGACTCAGGCTATGTGCCCTCGCCAAAAAGTTCAACTACGGTTGAACCAAGACAGGCTATGCGCCTTCATTAGCAAAATTCAACTACGGTTGAACCGGGACTCAGGCTATATGCCTTCGCCAAAAAGTTCAACTACGGTTGAACCAAGTCAGGCTATGCGCCTTCGCCAACAAATTCAACTACGGTTGAACCAAGACGGGCTATGCGCCCTCATTAGCAAAATTCAACTACGGTTGAACCGGGACTCAGGCTATGTGCCTTCGCCAAAAGTTCAACTACGGTTGAACCAAGACAGGCTACGCGCCTTCATTAGCAAATTCAACTACGGTTGAACCGGAACTCAGGCTATGTGCCTTCGCCAAAAAGTTCAACTACGGTTGAACCAAGACAGGCTATGCGCCTTCATTAGCAAAATTCAACTACGGTTGAACCGGGACTCAGGCTATATGCCTTCGCCAAAAAGTTCAACTACGGTTGAACGAAGTCAGGCTATGCGCCTTCGCCAACAAATTCAACTACGGTTGAACCAAGACGGGCTATGCGCCCTCATTAGCAAGTTCAACTACGGTTGAACCAGGACTCAGGCTATGTGCCTTCGCCAAAAAGTTCAACTACGGTTGAACCAAGTCAGGCTATGCGCCTTCGCCAACAGATTCAACTACGGTTGAACCAAGACGGGCTATGCGCCCTCATTAGCAAGTTCAACTACGGTTGAACCAGGACTCAGGCTATGTGCCTTCGCCTAGAAGTTCAACTACGGTTGAACCAAGACAGGCTATGCGCCTTCATTAGCAAATTCAACTACGATTGAACCAAGACTCAGGCTAGGTGCCCTCGCCATTAAATCCAACGAGCTCGACCTCGCTCGAACTACAAGGATGGACGCCTTCGTCCTCAACTTTAGCAAGTTCAACCACAGTTGAACCGAAACTCAGGCCAAACGCCTTCATCCGTGAAAGCAAAGCCCGACCTCCAACAAATCAAGGCGCAGGGTAGGCACCCTCGCCATTCAAGTAAGTTCTCCCAACTCGAATTAAGACTCGGGCCGCGTAAAGTTCGGCCCCGGTCAAACTACGAGGCTGCGTTTTTTACTATCACGACCGGTAGTTCGACCGCGTCCGAACTGGGACTAAGGCTAAACGCCGCTATCGCCAAATAACGGCCAAGACTCGCCCGCACCGAGTTGAAAAAGCAAGGCCATCAATTATATTATGGCTAAGGCCATCGTCGCCAACAGTCGACCTAGGTTCGACTAAGGTGAATAAACGACTCGACGACAGTCGAAGTCGCCTTTATGGCTAAGACCGTCGATTCTGTCACGACTAAAGTCGTCGATCTAAATTCGACTAGGGCCGCCAATGCCGACGTTCAACAAAAAGCGCAACAAAAACTCTAAAGAACGAAAGAAAGACAGTGACACAAAATAAGCACAAGGCAGGCAATAGAAAAGAAAACTTATATACTTACAAAGTCAAATTGCGGGTCATCCCCGCTTACACCCGGCCAAGGCCGATCAATACAAGAAATAAAAAAAAAACAACAAGAAACATCTAAACGCCAAACGGCGAACAAGACAAGAAAAAATGCATCATCATCTTTTTTACTCGGTGCCGTCCGCGCCACCGTCTGCACCAGCGTCAGCCTCGGGCGTCGCTGCATCAAAACCACAGTCGGCACGGGCCTCACGAGCCTTCTGACGTGCCCCCTCGAAAGCAGCTTTGGTCACGACGCCAGCCTCCCACAAACTCCTGTATACATCACGGTGGGCCTCGGCAAAGACCCAAAGTTCTCGAGCCTGGCTGGAAGAAGCGGCTTGATCCCGTAGCCGCTGATTCTCTTCTTCCAAGGCCGTGATTCGGTCCGCCATGACCTGGGCGTCCTGCTCGAAGACACCAATCCGCTCCTCGAGACTCGCCTCTCTAAAGGCCGCAGCATCCCTTTCCAACGCCCATTGGGATTCATGCACGCGGATAGCTTCCTTCAGCGCCCCGGCCCTCGACGAGGCATCCCTCACTTGAAGCTTCAATGCCGCGACTTCATCCTCTAACGCAGTTACCTTCCCGCTCCATGCCGTAGTGACCTCCGCCGCCTTCTCCTAGTCACAAAGCTCGCACTCAGCTGCAGCCCTCTTTACCGCCTCGAGCTCCTCATCCTTTCGGCGGAGTTGCTCCTCGAGAGCACTCGTCCTGTCAAGTGCTTGCCGCATCTGAACCTCCCGCCTCGCTAGCTCTTCGACCAAGGCCCGGCTACGAGGATCGTTCCTCAAGCGCTCCCCCAACTCTCGACACTGATCCCGGTAGCGTCGATACTTCTCCAGCGCCCGTAAAAATATCCCCGAGCGGACCTTGGCTCGACGGATGCTCTCCACCTCCAACAGATAAGACTGCAAAGCAAAGACAACGATCAGAATAAAAGAATAAACCTAAGGTAAAGAAGAAGCGAACCGACGTAACAGTACATACCCTCAAGCTCATCACGGCTACTTCATTCATCAGCCCGACATCCGTAACGCCCCTCAGCGACGTATTCTCGGCCTCCGAGCACAGCAGCTCGAACTGCGGCACCAAGCTTTCCCCTTGGAGCAATAAGTTCAATTCCGTGGGAACCTCGATAAAACGAGATCGCCCCTCTGCGCGCACCGCTGCATTGGTGGAGCCTTCCTGGAACATACGGACGTCGTCGGGGTCCAAGTCGGATTCAGACTCATCCTCCTCACCCACATTAGCAGCCACTGAGGAACTACCTCCCGTCTCAGCGACTGGAACCACCAATTGAGCCGCCGAAGCGACGGTATCATCACGGCCTAAGCCAACCGGGGCAACCCCCATTGTTTGTCCGCCCTCAGGGGCAGGCACCGCAGCAGCACTCCTCCCCGCGTCCGCCGACGGGGAGTCCAAATTAATTACCACAGGAGGAGCCGGCGCGAACGCGACCCTACGCCTTATCAACGGCCTCTCCTCCTCCCCATCTGATGACGACTCCGCTCTAGGGCGCACAACCCCCGATGGCCCCTCGTCCCGAAGTAGGGTCCGCGATGGAGAAGAAACCGCTGAAGACTCGACTGATGCCGCCCTCGGTGTTGAGCGCGACACTGGCGCTGCAGTAAGCCGAGCAACTGCACCGGGCCGACGGAAGGCCAACTGAGGGGACCTGACGCGGCGCGTCCTCCCTAATCACAAGAAAACAAGGTTAATGAATAAACTGAAACAAAGCGGAACAGAAGAAGAGACCAATTTTTTACCTGCCACAGGCCTACGGCCATGCCTCTCCCAGAAAGACGCCCACGTACGTATCCCCCTCGTATGGGGGAGTACGGCCTCGACCCATTCGCGTATCCAAGGCAATGGGGGCGGCAGCGACCTGTCGGCTACAAAAAAGACACGAGTTAACGCTCATAAGCACAGATCATAAAGAGGGGAATAAAAGAATTCAACCACTAAAGAACTTACGTGCACGGTTCCAGGCCTCTAGGAACCCAGTAGCATCCGCCACCAGGTGTTGGGTCCTGATATAAAAGAAGTGCTCGAAAGGGCGGGGGTCGACCTCGTCATCCAATCTCGTGACCAGGCCCCTCGCCCCACGAGGGCACGCCTGAATCATGGTGCCATGGAATCTCTGGGGAGCGTAGAGACTCAGCACGTGCTGCAGCGTGACCTCCCTACGGGCCAATTCCGCATATTTGATGAACATCGCCAACAATTTGTAGAGGGAAGGAGTGAGCTGACCTGGGCACACCCCGTAATGACGGCAGAAACTCCACCACCAGCATTGGGAGCGGGATATCGAACCCCCGAACCTGAAAAGGATAGGACGTAAAAAAACCGGCACGTATCCCCCGTACGGTCGGTGTCGGACCTCTTCCTGCTTTCGAACGAGAACGATGTCTGCATGGGTAGGAACGACCCCCTGTTCCGCAATCCGGCCATCCCATCTCTCCCATCAACGGGGCTTCATACACGTTCCTCTCTCACCGTCGACGGTGAAATCAATCGCCAGAGCCTCCGGGCCGAGGAACCCCCTCGTCAACCGACGGAATTTCGCCGGACTCCATCTGTTTCGCACCTTCCATTGCCGAGATGGCCTTCCTATACCTACCGAAAAATCTACCGGGAGGAGCACCGTGGGAAAGAATTGACTGCCATTGTTGATCAATGAAGACAAATGGTTGTACAAATCAAAGGAAAGAAAAGAAGAAGATGAATTAGCGAAGAAAACACTTTCCTCAGCATGAAAACTGAAGATATGAGAAATGAATGCCTCATCTCACCTTTATAGGCAACATAAATGGCTTTTGTGAAACCCAATAGCCATCATTAACTGCACGACCAACGGTTAAAACGGTTCGGTTCTGTCGTAGCAAGCGTCATTATGACGAGCTCCATAAAGCGGCTTCTCAGCATACCGCCGTCAGAACAGTCGCTACGACCTGCGAACACTGAAAGAAAGTGTTGTACGCCGTTAAAATTTTGGACGACCAAATACGTACCCAGCGCATATTCATTCCCCACGGCCATCTCCAATATATGAAAGGCTACGGCCATCTTGATCTCCAATGAATGAAAGGCTACGGCCATCTCCAATATATGAAAGGCTACGCCCATCTCCAATATGTGAAAGGCTACGGCCAACCTCAACATATGAAAGGCTACGACCATCTCTAATGTATGAAAGGCTCTCCAATGTACGAAAGGCTATGGCCAGCTCCAACGTGTAAACGGCTAAGGCCACCGTCGCCAATAAATCGACTCCCTTATTCGAGTTGTTTTCAAATCACAATCGATGAAGTCCGCTCATCGAGCTCGGCCAAGGCCCGACCTCAATAAGCGGAGGGACTAACTGTATGGGTCAAAATCCGACCCCACGATAATTAACGGAGTTAATCTCGTCCTGAGCTAAGACATAATTAATGAAGTGGTATGGCCACTTATTCGTAACAGGACTCGACTCTTGTCCGATTTAATCTACGAGGGTACAGCCCAGTCATTCCCCCATGGGGACGGAACTTCAGCATGGCCACGGCCATTTATCGCCAGCTCACAAAGCTCACATCTATAAATACTAAGAGCAGTAGCCCTAGAAAAGGGGGGGCTTCTTGACCACTAGTGAGAGGAGAGAGAAACGAGAAAATATACCCCTCTTATGGGAAGAGAAAAACACCATTGTAAGGCTCTGAACCTCTTCATGGAGAGGCAGACCAAACAAATATTATCAATAAAGGTTTCTAATGCTTCTCCCCCTAATTCTGAGTTCCTAATTTAGTTTCTTTCATTTGGTCCAATGGATTATTACGATTTGCTATGATTATCCCGGGATTAATTTATATTGTTTTGTACTCGTAAGATGTGTAACATTTTTTGAGCAAACAACAGTCATTCACTATAAAAGCCACGTTTTTTCTTGGTACCGATTTTTATATTATGTTTTAATATATATCCTCTATAATAGCACTTCACTATAGCAGCCAAAAAATATGAAAACGAACAACGCTGTTATAGAGAAGTTTGGCAATATAGCAGTAGCACCTGTTTTGTTTTTCGTTCGGTCGATTCGTCCATATTGTTTGCAAAAGGAAGAGTTATATATCTGTTCTTTTATTTTTTCATAAAAGATTAAAATTAAACCAGTTTAATTTAGTTCAAATATAACAAAAACCATTAATTAACCTCCAACACAAGCATTTATTTCTTGATCAAATAGTGTCATAATGTTAATCCAGAGGCGTATATGCAGGATTTAGTGTAAGTAGTGTCGACCTGTTGTCCTAAGTTAACTGGTTTGAATTCGGGGTTATCATGAGATTATAATAACATTTTACTACTTGTCTCAAATTGATGTCTACCTTGTACCTTTTTAAGGGACGGCGTACTTTTTTTTTTTTTGGAACCCCAGAAAATTCGCCTACAACCACACAGAGGATATAAACCGCACTTGTTTCAGTTGGTGGAATATTTGGAGAGAGAGTTGAAGCACTTAAGTATTTCATATATTATGTCCGATGTTAACCCTGCTTAACACATACTTTGATAGGCTGGTCAAAGAAGTTGATCAACACTAAAGGATATATGTGAAGCTTAAATATTTAAGTATTTTTTGACTAGCTAGATATAATATATAGTCTCTATCTTGGGTCTGAAAATTAATTTTCTGACCTTTACCAACAAATGAAACCGCGTTTCCTATGGTTTTGGCAGGGGAAATGTATCTTAATAAATCACGATAATCATGTCTTATATTGACATCCTAAAGTGATTCCAGTAATTGGTTGATTAAGACTTATCTCAGTGTCTGAAAGACTTGACAAATCAAGAATACATTTGTTAATTCAGATTTAATCATAAGCATCCAATTAGGTAAGATTTCCTCAATCTTTATCTATGTTTTACAAGTAAAATAAAGGCTCAAAAACAAAATCAGGTTCCTTTCACCATCTGGGGTTTGTTTTTTGATTAGACCATGTCCATTTTTGTCCCTATTTATTTTATTAGTTTTCACATCTAAGTTTAGTTTGCCCCAACCCCCGGATGCAAGGGATTGGTATCTATGTTATTTTTGAGGTGAGAATTTGCTCATACTGTTGGTCCAAAGCTCGAATAAAGAAGGCGGGTTGTAATGTGACGACAACAACAACAAATTCAGTATAATTTTACGAGTGGGGTCTGGGGAGGGTAGTGTATACGCAGATCTTGCCGCTACCTTGAGGGTAGAAAGGTTATTTCCGATAGACCTCGAACTCAAGGAAAGAAAAAAGACAGTAACAACCAACAATACCAACAACAAGATAATAATATGACAGCCACCGTAAAATTAATTAACTTGTATGATTCCTCATAATTAAGTCACAATATTGATCTAAGATGAGCTAAAATAAAATGACATTATCAGTCAAAATTATAGTCAATTTTAACTTGCTTCAGATTAAGAGAACTTGTAATACTAATTTCTTATATTATACTAGAGAAAAAGGATCCTTCTGGACATTTGTTGACTAGAAGTGAAGAACTTCTCTAGATCTTTGTTAATCCACTATTTTTTGTGATAGATCTCCCACTAACCTATGTACTTATCACAACAGACATAATTAATTTGATATATTATAAAACAGAAATATATAAGGGAAAAGAAAGTGTGTTTTCTTGCATCACTGTTTGGACTTAGCAAAGTTCCACGTAGAGCATGTTTGTAATAAATGGACAATACTTGGTTTTTATTTAATGTATAATGGTACAGATAATTATTTGCACTTCAAATGTTGCACTCATACTCATCCTCACCCAGTAAAAATCAGACTCCACTTACTATAATTTCTAGCTTTCTCGAAATACCTTTTAATTCTGCGATTTGTTGATTAGTGATCCTATCTCTTTCAACTTTTTTATTTTTATTTTTATTCGGTGTTTGATATTTATATTAAAATTTTATTAAATTTGAATTTTCACTGAAAAATTTTACACTAGAATAAAATATTTTCTAATAACGATGATTTTGTATTTAAATTTAAACTTAAAATTTCAAATTAAAAATAAAGGAATATTTATCAACAGCATTGAAGTCGCTTTCAGGTGATGCTACCTTTATATATCAGGCTACGCATGAATAAGAATATTTGCAAGTCATTTTCTCATATCTACTTTTAACTTACAACATGATGATACAATTATTCATGTTACTTGCAATTATTTCAAACATGTGCTGATCATAACATGACAAAAGTTTGGTGAATTGTGCCGAACTCGAATTTTTTTATAGACTACAATTTATTGTCTTGTGGTCAACTGGTCATAATATTTCTATCTTTACAAACTAATATGAATACTAAAGTAAACTTTTATGATTGAAGACATTACTGCTTAATTAGTTAACGAGTTTGAAAATACGACCATAACACTTAAAGTCACTTAATAATTCTAATCTATTAACAATTAACGCAAATTTTGGAATATGAACATGCGTATACAATAATTGATGGATATGTAAATCAAATATTTTTTTCTTTGATCCTTAAATATCAAAGTTGACTTGAGCATAAAGTATATAATGTGGTTGAGCAACCATTCAGAAAATGATATTGTATATATAATTATACAAATAAACAATTATGATAGCAAAAGACAATTGAATGAAATATATTTAATTGGTTTACACAAATATTCATTAGTTCTTCTAGCTAGCATTAATTATTGGAAGCATTCTGTTAATTAAGACCTTTTCAGTTGACTTTTAAACTTGAACCTTCACAGCTAAACAAAAGCAGCAGAAAAGGACAGATAATTAAACGACTGAAACTTTTCCTAATCATTGATTAATTAAAGCAAATAAGCTGGTGCCAGCTTAATTACTCACTAAATAATTCAGCTGTATATCTTCAAGAGAACTCTAGTAGACCCGAAATACTTCTTGTTCTGTTGACTTGAACATCAAATTTCTTGGCTGTTAAAACATATTTCTTGAAATGTCCAACAAAATTGGCTTGGACTTATAACAGAACCAAAAAACAAAAATTAAAAAATCTTTTCATATTTACTATAAAAAAAAATATTTCTGATGTTTGATTACAAAAGAATGACTTTTTTTTTTTTTTTTTGGAAAACATTCCTTCCTACCAAATATTTCTGATGTTTGATTATTGAGAGAGTATGTCCCTCAGAGCCTCAGGGACGCATAGCGTGCGGAGTTTGAGCATTTGCGCCAGGGTTCTATGACTGTTTCAGAGTATGCTATCCATTTCAGTGACTTGGCTAGGCATCCACCGGCCTTGGTTTCTACGATTCGCGAGAGAGTTTGCCGGTTTATTGAGGGGCTTATCCCCAACATCTGATCTAGCATGGCCTGGGAGTTGGAGATGTATATCTCTTATCAGCAGGTGGTGAGCATTGCTAGGAGAATAGAGGGCATGCATGCTCGGGATATAGAGGAGAAAGAGGCCAAGAGGTCTCGAGAGTCGGGCCATTATTCTGGTGCCCGTGCCCCAGCTGCAGTTCGTCATGGTAGGGGTTATATGAGTCGCCCCGTTCATTCAGCTCTTCCAGCAGCCAATGGTATTCCAGCTCCTTCTAGGCCTCAAGAGCCTTTTCATGCACCTCCAATATCTAGTGCGCCTCCTACACGGGGTGCTTTCAGTGGTCAGTCCAGCAGACCTGGCCCGAGCTAGTCACAGCCGCCACGTCCTCCTAGAGCTTGTTTTGAGTATGGCGGCACGCGCCATATGGTGAGGGATTTCCCCAGACTTAGGAGGGGTGCACCTTCGCAGACTTCTCAGCCACAGCATGCTCCACAGAGTTCCCAAGCTATGATTACAGCACCAGTTGCTACCCCACCTGCCCAGCCAGCTAGAGGTAGAGGTCAGGGAGGTAGAGGCCACCCTAAAGGGGGAGGCCAGGCCAGATACTATGCCCTTTTTGTCCGTATTGAGGCTGTTGCCTCCGATTCTGTCATTACAGGTATTGTTCCGGTCTATCATAGAGATGCATCGGTTCTATTTGATCAGGCTCCACTTATTCTTATGTGTCCTCTTATTTTGCCCCGTATTTGGGCGTATCTCGGGATTCTTTGAGTTCCCAGTTTATGTTTCTACTCCTGAGGGAGATTCTCTTGTTGTGGACTGCGTTTATCGGTCGTGTTTGATTGCTCTTAGTGGTTTTGAGACCAGAGCTGATTTGCTATTGCTCAGCATGGTAGATTTCGATGTTATCTTGGGCATGGACTGGTTGTCGCCCCATTATGCTATTCTTGATTGTCACGCCAAAACCGTAACGCTGTCTATGCTAGGTGTACTGCGAGTAGAGTGGAGGGGTACCTTAGATCACACTCCAATAGAGTTATTTCATTTCTTAAAGCTCAGCGAATGATTGAGAAGGGGTGTGACGCGTATCTAGCTTATGTGAGAGATGTCAGTATTGATACCCCTACAGTTGATTTAGTTCCAGTAGTACGGGATTTCTCTGATATGTTTCCAGCTGATCTTCTGGGCATGCCGCCCAACAGAGATATTGATTTTGGCATTGATCTGTTGCCGGGCACTCAGCCCATTTCTATTCCTCCTTACCGTATGGCTCCTCCTGAGTTGAAGGAGTTGAAGGAGCAGTTGCAGGAATTGCTTGATAAGGGTTTTATTCGGCCCAGTGTATCACCTTTGGGTGCTCCTTCTTGTTTGTGAAGAAGAAGGATGGTTCTATGCGTATGTGCATTGATTGCCGCCAGTTGAACAAAGTTACAGTGAAGAAATGGTATCCTTTGCCTCGTATTGATGACCTGCTTGATCATTTACAGGGTGCTCGTGTGTTTTCTAAGATTGACTTGCGTTCAGGTTATCATCAGTTGAAGATTCGGGAGCCAGATATCCCGAAAACTGCTTTCCGGACTCGGTATGGTCATTACGAGTTCCTTGTTATGTCATTTGGGCTGACCAATGCCCCAGTAGCATTTATGCATTTGATGCACAGTGCATTCCGGTCATATCTTGACTCATTCCTCATCGTCTTTATTGATGACATTCTGGTATACTCTCGGAGTCGGGAAGATCATGAGCAGCACCTGAGGACAGTGCTTCAAACTTTGAGAGAAAAGAAGTTATATGCGAAGTTCTCGAAATGTGAGTTCTGGTTGGATTCCGTGGCATTCTTGGGTCACGTAGTATCGAGTGAGGGGATCAAGGTGGATCCAAAGAAGGTGGAAGCAATGCAAAGTTGGCCCAGACCATCCTCAGCTACAGAGATTCATAGTTTTCTTGGCTTGGCGGGTTATTACCGTCGGTTCGTTGAGGGATTTTCGTCTATTGCAGCACCTATGACTAGGCTGACCCAGAAGGGTGCTCCGTTCAGGTGGACGGAGGAGTGTGAGGAGATCTTTCAGAAGCTCAAGACAGCTTTAACTACAACCCTAGTATTGATATTGCCTACAGGTTCAGGGTCTTATACTATCTATTATGATGCCTCGAGGACTGGCCTTGGAGCGATATTGATGACGGTTGGGTGATTGCCTACGCGTCCAGATAGCTGAAGGTGCATGAGAAGAATTATCCTGTCCATGATCTCGAGTTAGCTGCTATTGTTCACGCCTTTATGATCTAGCATCATTATTTGTACGGTGTTCCTTGTGAGATCTATGCTGATCATCGGAGTTTGCAGCATATGTTCAAGCAGAAGGACCTTAATTTGCGCCATAGGAGGTGGTTAGAGCTGCTGAAGGACTATGATATCACTATCTTGTATCACCCGGGCAAGGCCAATGTGGTGGCCGATGCTTTGAGTGGCCGGGCGGAGAGTTTTCGGAGTTTGGCTTATCTACCAGTAGCGGAGAGGCCCATGGCGATGGATGTTCAGGACTTAGCCAGCCAGTTTGTGAGATTGGATCTTTCGGAGCCCAGTCGGGTCCTTGCTTGTGTGGTTTCTCGGTCTTCCTTGTTCGATCGTATCAGAGAGCGTTAGTATGATGATTCTCATTTGCTTGTCCTCAAGGACAAGGTTCTGCATGGTGATGCCAGAGATGTGACTATTAGTGATGACGGGATATTGAGGATGCATGGTCGGATATGTGTGCCCAATATTGATGGGCTTCGGGAGTTGATTCTAGAGGAGGCCCACAGTTCGGGGTATTCCATCCATCAGGGTGCCGCAAAGATGTACCAGGATTTGAGGAAGCACTATTGGTGGAGGAGGATGAAGAAGGATATAGTTGGGTTTGTAGCTCGATGCCTCAATTATCAGTAGGTAAAGTATGAGCACCAGAGACCGAGTGGCTTGCTTCAGCAGATAGAGATTCCGGAGTGGAAGTGGGAGCGGATCACCATGGACTTCGTAGTTGGACTCCCACGGACTTTGAGGAAGTTCGATGCCATTTGGGTGATTGTGGATCGCCTGACCAAGTCCGCACACTTCATTCCTATGTGTACCACTTATTCTTCAAAGTGGTTGGCTGAGATTTATATCCGGGAGAGTGTTCGTCTGCATGGTATTCCAGTTTCCATCATTTCAGATAGAGGTACTCAGTTCACATCACGGTTCTGGAGGGCCGTACAGCATGAGTTGGGTACTCGGGTGGAGTTGAGCACAGCATTTCATCCCCAGATGGACGGACAGTCCGAGTGCACTATTTAGATTCTTGAGGATATGCTCCGTGCGTGTGTGATGGAGTTTGGAGGTTTTTGGGATCAGTTCTTGCCACTGGCGGAGTTTGCCTACAATAATAGCTATCAGTCCAGCATTCAGATGGCACCGTATGAGGCTCTGTATGGTAGGTGGTGTAGATCCCCGGTGGGTTGGTTTGAGCCGGGCGAGGCTAGATTATTGGTCACAGACTTGGTTCAGGACGCTTTGGAGACGGTTAAGGTGATTCAGGATAGACTCTGCACAGCCCAATCCAGACAGAAGAGTTATGCGGACCGGAAGGTTAGTGATGTTTCATTTATGGTTGGAGAGTGGGTCTTGCTTCGGGTTTCGCCTATGAAAGGCGTTATGAGATTTGAGAAGAAGGGGAAATTGAGTCCGAGGTTTATTGGTCCTTTTGAGGTATTGCGACGTGTTGGGGAAGTTGCTTATGAGCTTGCCTTACCTTCCAGCTTAGCAGGAGTTCATCTGGTATTTCATGTTTCGATGCTCCGGAGGTATCACGGTGAGCCGTCGCACGTGTTGGATTTAAGTTCAGTCCAGTTGGACAAGGATCTATCTTATGTTGAGGAACCTGTGGCTATATTGGACAGGCAGGTTGGAAAGCTGAGGTCAAAGAGCATTGCATCAGTAAAGCTTCAGTGGCGGGGTCAGCCGGTCGAGGAGGCGACTTGGGAGATCGATCAGGATATGCACAACCATTACCCTCATCTTTTCACCACTTCAGGTATGTCCCTATGCTCGTTCGAGGACGAACGATTGTTTTAGGAGGGGGAGGATGTAACGACCCGGCCGGTCATTTTGAAAATTTACGCCCCGATCCCCTATTAACTGCTTTCCCCATGTTTATTTCTACTATTGTGATTTGCCGGGAAGATTCGTTTTGGGTTTCGGAGTGTTTTGGGACACTTAGCCCCTAAATAAGAGCTTAAGCTTTAGAATTTGGACCATAGTTGGAGTAGTGTGAAGACGGCCTCGGAATGGAATTCCGTCGATTCCGTTAGATCCGTTGGGTGATTTCGGGCTTAGGGGCATGTTCAGATTATGTTTTGGAGGTTCGTAGCTTATTTAGGCTTGAAATGCCAAAAGTTGAATTTTTGAAGTTTTCGGATCGATAGTGAAATTTTGATATCGGGGTCGGTATTCGATTCCGAAAGTTGGAATAGTTCTGCAGTGTTGAATGTGACTTGTGTGCAAAATTTGGGGTCAATCGGACATGGTTTGGTTGGTTTCAGCATTGGTTTGTAGAATTCTTGAGATTTCAAGTTCTTTAGGCTTGGATTGGAGGGTAATTTGTGGTTTTAGCGTTGTTTGAGGTGATTTGAGGGTTGGATCAAGTTCGTATGATGTTTTAAGGTTGGTTGGCCTGTTTGGTTGAGGTCCCGGGGGCCTCAGGTGAGTTTCAGATGCTTAACGGAAGTTGAATTGGACTTAGGCAATTCTGAACTTGCTGAACCTGTTGGTTTCGCACCTACGGAGTTTGGACCGCAGGTGCGGCGCCGTAGAAGCGGCTTGGCAACCGGAGGTGCGGCCTAAGGCATAAGGGAAGTTGGTCGAAGAAGCGGAACCGCATCTGCTAGTAAAGGGTCGCAGGTGCGGAATCTGGCCGTTTAGTGAAATTCCGCAGGTGCGGAGAAGGAGCCGCAGGAGCGGGACCGCAGATGCGGCCCCATGACTGCAGAAGCGGAAATCGCTGGGCAGAAATATGAAATTTCGAGGGTTTGAAGCTCATAACATCAAATTCGATTTTGAGAAGGCGATTTTGTGAGGTTTTTGAAAATAAAATCAGTGGGTAATTATTCCTAACTCCTTTTTGATAATATCTCATTAATCTAAGCTTAATTTCATCATTTAATTTCGGATTTGGGGTGAAAAATTGGGAAAATTTGAGAAAAGTTCTTAGGCCGATTCTTGGGATTGTGATCTAGATTTTGGTATGGTTAGACTCGTGAGTGAGTGGGTGTTCATAATCTATGAATTTTACCCGATTCCGAGACGTGGGCCCGGGGAGGATTTTTGGGTGTTTTTCTATTTCCTTGCCTTAGCTTCGATTTCTTTAGCTAAATTAGTTGTTTGTAGTTATATTTACGTTATGAAATTGATTTGATTAGATTCAGGCCACTCAGAGTTGGATACTCGTGGCAAGAGCGTGATTTCGGATTGATTTGAGCTTGGTTCGAGGTAAGTGGCTTGCCTAACCCTGTGTGGGGGAACTCCCCTTAGGATTTTGGTACTGTTGTTATATGAATGTCGTGTACGTGGGGTGACGAGTGCGTACACGTGCTAATTGTTGAAAAACCCCGTTTTCATTAAGTAAATACTTGTGTTTTCTTTTAATTGACCAATACTTGTACTTGAAGTTTCCTGTTTAGCTTAGGAAAGCATGATTATGTGACTTAATTGCCTTATCTGCTTTAACTGCTTACTTGGATTCTGTGTAGCATGTTTAGAGTAGAAATTCCTGTTTTTCTTGAATAGAACTGTAGATTTCTTTCTTGAGACTGCTGTGTGTTTACTTTGGGACTACGGATCGGTATTCCGGGAGATCCCCCTGCACATTTATATTTGGGACTACGGGACGGTATCCTTGGAGATCCCCCTGTACTGGTTATTTACTTTTGGACTACGGGACGGTATCCCGGGAGATCTTCAACACATTTATGTTTGGGACTACAGGATGTTATCCTTGGAGATCCCCTATTGTTATCACTACTTACTGAGTTATTTCCTTTTTGAGATTACATCTTTATTTGACTATTAGCATCTTTAATTATACTGTCACGTTCTATACTATTTTACCTTATGTAACAACCCGGCCGGTCGTTTCATGAGTTACAGCCCTGTTTTCCCCATTTCTGCTTCCTTGTGTGTTGTTCAGCTGTATTTCATCATATCGTGTTGGTGGTGTTGTGTTCGGAGTGGTCTTAGGGTGGAATGAGTCACTTAGTCTCTTAAGTTGGTTATTTAGTTGGAAAAGTCAACTGGAAGTTGACTTGTGGGTAAATGATCTTGGAATTGGGTTTTTGTGAGTTGGATAGCTTCGTTAGGTGATTTGGGGCTTAGGAGTATATTCAGAATGAAAATTGGAGGTCCGTGGTAGATTTAGGCTTGAGTTGGCGAAATTGGGAATTTGGCATTTTTTGATCGGCAATGGAAATCTTGATATCGGGGTCGGAATGGAATTCCGAATACTGTAGTAGGTCCGTTGTGTCATCTGTGACATGTGTGCAAAATTTTAGGTCATTCGGATGAGGTTTGATGGGTTTTTACATCGTTTGCGAAATTCGGAAGTTTTGAAATCCTTAGGCTTGAATCCGAGGGTGATTTGGTGTTTCGATGTTGTTTTGAGTGTACCGAGGGTTGGTATAAGTTGGAATGATGATATGTGACTTGTTGGCATGTTTGGTTGAGGTCCCGAGGGCCTCGGGTTGAACTTGGGTGATGGACGAAAGGAATTTCATTAAGTTGATGCAACAGATTTTTGCTGCTTCTTTCATATCCGCACCTGCGGATTGGGGACCGCAGTTGCGAGGCCGCAGGTTCATGATCAAGGCCGCAGATGCGGAAGATTGGAAACTGAGGCAAGGCCGCAGGTGCGCACTGAGGATCGCACCTGCGAGACCGCAGGTGCGGGTGCATGACCGCAGAAGCGGAATTTTGAGGTTTAAGTGGAAACCGCACATGCGATGGATTTTCCGCAGGTGCGGCATTGCAGAGCGACTTGGAGGCCGCAGGTGCGAAAATCGCTGGGCAGAAACTATATAAGCAGTACTTCGCGAATTTCAGTCTTTTATCCACCATTTTTGGTCGAGTTGGAGCTTGGGGATTTCGATTTCAAGGGGGAATTTAAGTGTTTTTAGTGATGTAAGCTACTTGGACCTTGTATCGTGTGTTTGTGGCAATTATTCCATTGTTTAATCATGACTTTAATGGGAAAATTAGGGAAGAAATTGGGAGATTAGGGCATGAAATTGGAGAATTTAAATTGGGGATTTGAGGGGCCATTTGAGGTCCGATTTTGATGATTTTGGTATGTATAGACTCGTGAGAGGATAAGGATTCTAGTGTTGTAATTTTCGTCGGATTCCGAGACGTGGGCCCGGGGGTCGGGTTTGGCCAATTCGGGAATTTCTATTAAATTTGATAATTTCGCGTGGGCTTTGTTCCTTTGGCATGTATTGATGTTATGATTCTGATTTGGATAGATTCGTGGCGATTTGAGGCCGAGCTAGGGCATTGCGGAGTAGATTTTCATCCGGTTTGAGGTAAGTAACGATTGTAAATCTAGACCTGAGGGTATGAAACCCCAAAATTTCATACTATTTTGATAAATGAGGTGACGCACATGCTAGGTGACGGGCGTGTGGGCGTGTAACCGTAGGGATTGTGATTTGGTCCGTCCCGTGGCAACTGTAGAGTTGCATATTTTGATAAACTCTATATGATATCTATGTGTTTGAGAAATGATTCTGTTAACTTGGGCCGAATGCCATGTTTGGGGCCTTGTACCGTACTGTTTGGACCCTCAGGGGCATTTTACTGTTATCCTCACATTGCTTTAGATAGAAAGCATTATCCTCAGTCATGGTTTATACCTGTTTATTGTTAAATCTTGTCCATCACTCTATTTTTATATTTATGAAAGTGTTTTGGGCTGAGTTCCCTGAGTTTGCACTGAGATGCCCGAGTGGCTTGTGAGGCTGAAGAGTAAGTGAGGCCGAGGGCTGGATTGTGAGGATAGTTATGGACCGGGCTGCACGCCGCATCGTTATATATATATATATATATATATATAGACACATACATGGATCGGGCTACACGCCGCAGCGATATATTGGATCTGTTTGCACAGTGCAGCTTTATAGCGCTTGGGCTGTAGGAGCTCCTCTGGAGTTTGTACACCCCCAGTGAGCGCGGTTGACTATATATTTATGGATCGAGCTGCACGCCGCAGAGGTTATTATAAGATACCTATTGAGCGTGAGTGTTGAGTGTGAGTACTGATTGATGATAGTGGAGTCACGAGTGACTGAGAGGTTTGCCCGAGAGGCTATACATATATATGAGTGATACCTTGCCCGAGGGGCTTGTTTTTATGAAAATACTATTTTTCACTCTTCCTCATACTGAGCCTCTATTGGAAATGTTGAATAAATATTTTAACTACTTTCATTGAAACTGGAGTTTTTACTATATGTTCAGAATTTGATTACTGATTGATCCTGCTATTTCCAATGAGGTTCTCATGTTATGATATGTATATGATTTTAAATGCTCGTCACTGCACTCAGCCTTTATTTATAATTGTTACTTACTGAGTTAGCGTACTCACGTTACTCCCTACACCTTGTGTGCAGATTCAGGTGCCAGAGCATCCGAGTGAGAGCTGATCTTTGACTTCAGATTATTTTCTGTAGTTAGCAAGGTAGCTGCACGGCGTCCACAGCCCTACCTTTCTCCTTCCTATCTTTTAATATTTTATTTAGCAGACTCATTTTGTATTGAGTAGACAATATCAGATTATATTCTAGTAGCTCATGACTAGTGATACCAGGATCGGGCAGTGTTTGACGTTTTGCGGATTTGTTTCCGCTTATTTTGAAATATTAAAATGTAAGATCCGTGATCATATTTGATTGGTAAATGAATTAAGAAAAAAAAGACCTTGATGTTTTAAGTGTTGAATCGGCTGGCCTAGTACTGCGATAGGCGCCATCACGACCAGGGTGGTTTGGGGTCGTGACAAGTTGGTATCAGAGCCTAGGTTACATAGGTCTCTCGGGTCATAAGCCGGTTTAGTAGAGTCTCGCGGATTGGTACGGAGACGTTTGTACTTATCCTTGGGAGGCTGCAGAACCTTTAGGAAAAACTTCACATTCTTGAAATTCCTGTCGTGCGAATCTGTTGATTTTAGTACTAAACTTCTGTTATTCTATTCTCTCACAGATTCTGAGGACACGTGCTACCGGGCAGGACGAACGACCACCAGTACCACCAGTTGGGGCCACTAGAGGTCGAGGCCGTGGTAGGGGCTGGGGTGCAGCCCGTACAGCTGATAGGGCAGCACCTGCAGATCCACCAGCCGCCCCAGTTCATGATCAAATTCCAGTGGGGGATGCTCCAGCGGGACCAGCTCAGGCACCAGCGGGACCAGCTCAGGCACCAGCTGTGCCTATTGTTATTCCGGGTCTTCAGGAGACCTTGGCTCAGATCTTGACCGTGTGCACTAGTCTTGCTCAGGCGGTCACAGTTTTTACTACAGCCGCTACTTCTCAGGCCGGGGGAGGCACTCAAACTCCCGCCGCCCGCACACCCGAGCAGGTTGTTCAGGGACTGCAGACACTGTAGGCACCACCAGCCCAGCTGGCTGCACCTGTTCAGGATTTTGTAGTACCAGTTATGCCTGAGGACGAGCAGCGTCAATTGGAGAGGTTTGGTAGACTTCAGCCTCCGAGGATGCCCAGGGTTTCTTGGACAAGTGTCAGAGGATTCTTCGTACAACGGGTATTTCGGAGACCAGTGTGGTCGCATTTACTACTTTTTAGTTTTCTGGAGCTGCCTTCACTTGGTGGGAGGCTTATGAGAGGCGTAGGCCTGTTGGTGCAACGTCCCTTACCTGGCAGCAGTTCTCTGCTCTCTTTTTGGAGAAGTATGTGCCACAGTCTCGTAGGAAGGAGTTGCGCAGGCAGTTCGAGCAGTTGCGTCAGGATGATATGACTGTGATGCAGTATGAGATGAGGTTCTCGGAGTTAGCTCGTCATGCTGTTTGGTTGGTTCCTACGGATAGAGAGAGGATTATGAGGTTCGTGGATGGTCTCACATATCAGCTTCGGATTCTCATGACTAGAGAGAGAGTGTCAGGAGCTACTTTTGAGCAGGTTGTTGATATTGCCCGAGAGATTGAGTCAGTTTGTCGCCAAGAGCGAGATGAGAGGGAGGCCAAGAGGGCTCGGGGATCTGGCAGCTTTGGTGGAGTTCCTTCGAGAGGTCAGTTTTAGCACGGCAGAGGCCGTCCATTCAGGCAAGCTCAGTCAGCTCGCCCAGTTCATCGTGGGGCATCATCGGGCCATGGTTCTCACAGTTCTCATCAGGGCTATTCATCACCTAGTGCCCTTCCAGCCCAGAGTTCGTCCCGTGCTCCATCAGTTCAGGGCTCTTCTGTGCCAGGTCCTTCTACTGGACATCCCGGTGCTAGGGGTTCCCTTCAGTCCCCGTTCCCCGCACCAGGGAGTTGTTATGAGTGTGGAGAGTTTGGACGTATGAGGAGACAATGTCCTCATCTTCTTGGGGGTCCATCTCAGCAAATGAGTCAGCCCTCGACTTCAGCTCCAGTTATTTCACCACCCGCCAGGCAGCTAGGGTGGGGGTCAATCAGCTAGGGGTCACTCTAGAGGGGGAGGCAGATCAGGTGGCGGTCAAGCCCGTTTCTATGCCCTCCCAGCCAGACCAAATGCCATTGCTTCAGATGTGGTGATTACATGTATTATCTCAGTTTGCCATAGAGATGCCTCTGTGTTATTTGATCCTGGTGCCACCTTTTCATATGTGTCATCATATTTTGCTCGTTATTTGGATTTGCCCCGCGAGTCTCTCATTTCATCTGTTCGTGTATCTACTCCGGTGGGCGATACTATTATTGTGGACCGCGTATATCGGTCGTGTGTGGTGACTATTGGGGGTTTGGAGACCCGAGTGGACCTTCAGTTGCTTTGTATGGTGGGTTTCGATGTGATATTAGGCATGGATTGGCTATCTCCGTACCGGTCCATTTTAAAATGTCATGAACGGTGACGTTGGCTATGTCGGGTGTGCCATGGATTGAGTGGCGAGGTTCGACTGATTTTGTTCCCAGTAGAGTGATTTCATTTTTGAAGGCCCAGCATATGGTTGGGAAGGATTGTCTCTCTTACTTAGCCTTTGTGAGGGACGTCAGTGCAGAGGCTCCTAGTATCGATTCTGTTCCAGTAGTGAGGGACTTTCCAGATGTGTTTCCTGCAGACCTGCCGGGCATGCCCCCGGACAGGGATATTGATTTTGGTATTGATTTGGTGCCGGGCACTCAGCCCATTTCTATTCCACCGTATCGTATGGGACCGATGGAGTTGAAGGAGCAGCTTCAGGAACTCCTTGATAAGGGGTTTATTCGGCCTAGTGTGTCGCCTTGGGGTGTTCCTGTTCTATTTGTGAAGAAGAAGGATGGCACGATGATGATGTGCATTGATTACAAGCAGTTGAACAAAGTTACAATCAAGAACAAGTATCCTTTGCCTCGTATTGATGATTTATTTGACCAGCTTCAGGAAGCGAGGGTGTTCTCCAAGATTGATCTCCGGTTAGGGTATCACAAGTTGAAGATCAGGGACTCGGATATTCTCAAGACAACTTTTAGGACCCGATATGGTCATTATGAGTTCCTTGTGATGTCTTTTGGGCTGACCAATGCCCCAACGGCGTTCATGCATTTGATGAATTGCGTGTTTCGGCCTTATCTCGACTCATTCGTTATTGTATTCGATGATATTCTGGTGTACTCGCGTAGTCAGGAGGAGCACACGAAGCATTTGAGAGTGGTATTGCAGCTCAAGACTGCCTTGACCACAACTCCAGTGTTAGTTTTGCCATCAGCTTCAGGTTCATATACGGTGTATTATGATGCTTCTCGAGTTGGTATTGGATGTGTGTTGATGCAGGAGGGTAGAGTGATTCCTTATGCTTCTCGTCAGTTGAAGCCCCATGAGAAGAACTACCCTGTTCATGATTTGTAGTTGGGTGCCATTGTTCACGCGTTGAAGATTTGGAGGCATTATCTCTATGGTTTGTCTTGTGAGGTGTTTACTGATCATCGTAGCCTCCAGCACTTGTTCAAGCAGAAGGATCTCAATTTGAGGCAACGGAGATGGTTGGAGCTGCTAAAGGATTATGATATCACTATCTTGTACCATCCCGGGAAGGCAAATGTGGTAGTCGATGCCTTGAGTAGGAAGGCAGTGAGTATGGGCAGTATGGCATATATTCCTATTGGGGAGAGACTTCTTGCAGTTGACGTTCAGGACTTGGACAATCGGTTTGTGAGGTTGGATATTTTGGAGCCCAGCCGGATTTTAGCTTGTGTGGTTTCTCGGTCTTCCTTGTTTGATCGCATCAGAGAGCGCCAGTATGATGATCCTCATTTGCTTGTCCTCAAGGATAGAGTTCAGCACGACGATGCCAGAGATGTGACTATTGGTGATGATGGGGTATTGAGGATGCATGGCCGGATATGTGTGCCCAATATAGATGGGCTTCGGGAGTTGATCCTGGAGGAGCCCTATAGCTCGCGGTATTCCATCCATCCGGGTGCCGCGAAGATGTACCAGGATTTGAGACAGCACTACTGGTGGAGGAGAATGAAGAAAAATATAGTGGAATTTTTAGCTTGGTGCCTCAATTGTCGACAGGTGAAATACGAGCATCAGAGGCCGGGTGGCTTGCTTCAGCAGAAGGATATTCCAGAGTGGAAGTGGGAGCGGATCACCATGGATTTTGTAGTTGGACTCCCACGGACTTTGAAGAAGTTCGATGCTATTTGGGTGATTGTGGATCGGCTGACCAAATCTGCGCACTTCATTCCTGTGTGTACTACCTATTCTTCAAAGCGGTTAGCAAAGATTTACATCCGAGAGATTGTTCGCCTGCATGGTATCCCAGTTTCCATCATTTCAGATAGAGGTACTCAGTTTACTTTGCAGTTTTGGAGAGCCGTGCAGCGAGAGTTGGGTACCCAGGTTGAGTTGAGCACGACTTTTCACCCTTAGACGGACGGGCAGTCCGAGCGAACTATTCAGATATTGGAGGACATGATGCACGCTTGTGTCATTGATTTTGGGGGTTCATGGGATCAATTTCTACCGCTCGCAGAGTTTGCATATAACAACAGCTTTCAGTCGAGTATTCAGATAGCTCCATATGAGGCTTTCTATGGGAGATGGTGCAGATCTCCAGTTGGTTGGTTTGAGCCAGGCGAGGCGAGGCTTTTGGGTACAGACTTGGTACAGGATGCTTTGGACAAGGTGAAAATGATTCAGGAGCGGCTTCATACAGCGCAATCGAGACAGAAGAGTTATGCTGATAGGAAGGTCCGTGACGTGTCCTACATGGTTGGGGAGAAGGTTCTACTGAAGGTATCACCCATGAAGGGTGTTATGAGATTTGGGAAGAAGGGTAAATTGAGTCCTCGGTTCATTGGGCCTTTTGAGGTGCTTCGGAGGATTGGGGAGGTGGCTTATGAGCTGGCGTTGCCACCAAGCTTGTCGAGTGTGCATCTAGTATTTCATGTTTCTATGCTTCAGAAGTATATTGGCGATCCGTCTCATGTTTTGGATTTCAGCACGGTTCAGTTAGGCGGTGATTTGACCTATGATATGGAGCCAGTGGCTATTTTGGAGCGGCAGATCCGGAAGTTGAGGTCAAAGGATATAGCTTCAGTGAAAGTGCAGTGGAGAGGTCGGCCCATTGAGGAGGCTACTTGGGAGACCGAGTGGGAGATGTGGAGCAGATATCCATACTTGTTTGAGGCTTTAGGTATGTTTCTTGACTCGTTTGAGGACGGACGCTTGTTTAAGAGGGGGAGGATGTAACGACCCGGCCGGTCGTTTCATGAGTTACAGCCCCGTTTCCCCTATTTCTGCTTCCTTGTGTGTTGTTCAACTGTATTTCATCATATCGTGTTGGTGGTTTTGTGTTCGGAGTGGTCTTAGGGTGGAATGAGACACTTAGTCTCATAAGTTGATTATTTAGTTGAAAAAGTCAATCGAAAGTTGACTTGTGGGTAAATGATCTTGGAATTGGGTTTTTATGAGTCGGATAGCTTCGTTAGGTGATTTGGGGCTTAGGAGCGTGTTCGAAATGAAAATTGGAGGTCCGTGGTAGATTTAGGCTTGAATTGGCAAAATTGGGAATTTGGCGTTTTCCGGTCGGCAGTGGAAATCTTGATATCGGGGTCGGAATGGAATTTCGGAAATTGGAGTAGGTCCGTTGTGTCATTTGTGATGTGTGTGCAAAATTTTAGGTCATTCGGATGAGGTTTGATGGGTTTTTACATCGTTTGCGGAATTCGGAAGTTTTGAAATCCTTAGGCTTGAATCCGAGGGTGATTTGGTGTTTCGGTGTTGTTTTGAGTGTCCCGAGGGTTGGTATAAGTTTGAATGATGATATGTGACTTGTTGGCAGGTTTGGTTGATATCCCGAGGGCCTCGGGTTGAATTTGGGTGATGGATGGAAGGAATTTCATTAAGTTGATGCAACAGATTTTTGGTGCTTCTGTCATATCCGCACCTGCGGATTGGGGACCGCAGGTGCGTGATCAAGGCCGTAGATGCGGAAGATTGGAAACTGAGGCAAGGCCGCAGGTGCGCAGTGAGGACCGCACCTGCGAGACCGCAGGTGCGGGTGCATGACCGCAGAAGCGAAATTTTGAGGTTTAAGTGGAAACCGCACCTGCAATGGATTTTCCGCTGGTGCGGCATCGCAGAAGCGACTTGGAGACCGCAGGTGTGGAAATCGCTGGGCAGAAACTATATAAGCAGCACTTCGCGAATTTCAGTCTTTTATCCACCATTTTTGGTCGAGTTGGAGCTTGGGGATTTCGATTTCAAGGGGGAATTTAAGTGTTTTCAGTGAGGTAAGCTACTTGGACCTTGTATCGTGTGTTTGCGGCAATTATTCCATTGTTTAATCATGATTTTAATGGGAAAATTAGGGAAGAAATTGGGAGATTAGGGATTGAAATTGGAGAGTTTAAATTGGGGATTGAGGGGCCATTTGAGGTCCGATTTTGATGATTTTGGTATGTATAGACTCGTGAGGGGATAAGGATTCTAGTGTTGTAATTTTTGTCGGATTCCGAGACGTGGGCCCGAGGGTCGGGTTTGGCCAATTTCGGGAATTTTGATTAAATTTGATAATTTTCGCGTGGGCTTTGTTCCTTGGGCATGTATTGATGTTATGATTCTGATTTTGGATAGATTCGTGGCGATTTGAGGCCGAGTCGAGAGGCAAGGGCATTGCGGAGTAGATTTTCATCCGGTTTGAGGTAAGTAACGATTGTAAATCTAGACCCGAGGGTATGAATCCCCAAAATTTTGTACTATTTTGATAAATGAGGCGACGCACATGCTAGGTGACGGGCGTGTGGGCGTGCACCCGTAGGGATTGTGACTTGGTCCGTCCCGTGGCAACTGTAGAGTTGCATATTTTGGTAAACTCTAAATGATATCTATGTGTTTTAGAAATGAATTCTGTTAACTTGGGCCGAATGCCATGTTTGGGGCCTTGTGCTGTACTATTTGGACCCTCAGGGGCATTTTACTGTTATCCTCACATTGTTTTTGATAGAAAGCATTATCCTTAGTCATGGTTTATACCTGTTTATTGTTAAATCTTGTTCATCACTCTTTTTTTATATTTATGAAACTGTTTCGGGCTGAGTTCCCTGAGTTTGCACTGAGATGTCGGAGTGGCTTGTGAGGCTGATGAGTGAGTGAGGCTGAGGGCCGAATTGTGAGGATAGTTATGGATCGGGCTGCACGCCGCAGCGTTATATATATATATACATGGATCGGGCTACATGCCGCAGCGATATGTTGGATCGGGCTGCACGCCGCAGCGATATAGCGCTTGGGCTGTAGGAGCCCCTCCGGAGTCTGTACACCCCCAGTGAGCGCAGTCGACTATATATTTATAGATCGGGCTACACGCCGCAGCGGTTATTATAAGATACCTATGAAGCGTGAGTGCTGAGTGTGAGTATTGATTGATAATAGTGGAGTCACGAGTGACTGAGAGGCTTGCCCGAGAGGCTATACATATATATGAGTGATACCTTGCCCGAGGGGCTTGTTTTTATGAAAATACTATTTTTCACTCCTCTTCATACTGAGCCTCTATTGGAAATGTTGAATAAATGTTTTTAACAACTTTCATTGAAACTAGAGTTTTTACTAGATGTTCAGAATTTGATTACTGATTGATCTTGCTATTTCCGCTGAGGTTCTCATGTTATGATAAGTATATGATTTTAAATGCTCGTCACTGCACTCAACCTTTATTTATAATTGTTACTTACTGAGTTGGCGTACTCACGTTACTCCCTGCACCTTGTGTGCAGATCTAGGTGCCAGAGCATCCGAATGAGAGCTGATCTTTGCCTTCAGAGTATTTTTCGGAGTTAGCAAGGTAGCTGCACGGCGTCCGCAGCCCTGCCTTTCTCCTTCCTATCTTTTAGTATTTTATTTAGCAAACTCATTTTGTATTGATTAGACAGTATCAACTTGTATTCTAGTGGCTCATGACTAGTGACACCGGGATCGGGCAGTGTTTGATGTTTTGCGTATTTGTTTCCGCTTATTTTTGAAATATTAAAATGAAAGATTTGTGATCATATTTGATTAGTAAATGAATTAAGAAAAAAAGTCCTTGATGTTATAAGTGGTGAATCGGCTGGCCTAGTACTGCGATAGGCGCCATCACGACCGAGGTGGTTTGGGGTCGTGACACCTTATTATATATTTATATAACCAGTAAAGCCCTGACCTTCCTCGTCACTACTCGACCGAGGTTAGGCTTGGCACTTACTGGGTACCGCTGTGGTGTACTCATGCCCTTTCCTGCACATGTTTTTCGTGTGCAGATCCAGGTTCCTCTGCTCAGCCATACTATCAGTGAGGCGAGGCGATTTCAGAGACTTAGATGTATATCTGCCGTGTCCGCAGACCTAGAAGTCCCTCTCTATTCTCCCTTCTAGCTATAGACTTCTTGTATTTACTTTTGGTTAGACTTCTGGAGTTAGAACACTATGTTATTTTCTTTAGCTTTTGATTCATGAGATTCCGGGTTTTGGGAGTGTTTTGTTCAGTTTGAGAGAGTGATATTATATATGCCGAGCGGCATTTTAAACTTCTTTATTATGTTACCTGTAATTTTGCTAGTTTCGTATCTTTATTTTCTTTTTCTGCAATTTGTTAGGCTTACCTTGTCATAGAGACTAGGTGCCGTCACGACAGTTCACTGAGGGAGAACTTGGGTCGTGACAGGAGAAAATCTCAGTACCTAGGGCATCGATCTAGGACAATTTTGATATTTCAAAATTCTCAAATTCTACTTTCAAATTGGTATATGTGGCACCTAAATTGCATGGTGAGTCTCCTATTGTTGAACTTGAATTAGAGGATATTGAATCTGAAGTAGAATACTGGAGGAATGTTGTTATATATATGCTATGTTATGGGTACTTACCCTGCATTTGCTGTGATCAAGGGTTTCATCCAAAGGCTATGGGAAAAACATGGACTGGATAAAATAGTTATGCTGAAAAATGGAATTATCCTTGTAAGATTTGACAGTGAAATATGGGAAAATGAAGTAGTACAAGGGGGAATATACTATTTCGATTATAAGCCTTTCATTGTGAAAGCTTTGAATCTGGATATGGAATTCAGTCGTGAAGAGCTACTCACTGTGCCGATCTGGGTCAATCCCAGGATTGGATTTCAAGTACTAGAGTGCAAAGGGATTGAGTAAAATAGGTAGCTTATTGGGAAAGCCTCTAATGTTGGATCATAACATAGAGAAAAAGGTTGGACTTAGTTTTGCTAGACTACAGGTGGAAGTGAAAATGGATGTTGCTCTTTCTGAAGTGGTGTTGTTCAGGAATGAGAAGGGTAATGTTGTTGAAAAAAGAGTCTTATATGATTGGAATCCAACTCTTTGTAAGTTCTTCAACAAGTATGGCACTCTGAAGAGATGTGCAGGAAGAAGAATCCTCGAAAACCAGTCGAAAAGGAGAAGGAGCATGTAGCAGAATCTAAAAATCTGAGAATCGGCCTTGTGATTCAACTATTGATAGATCTCAAGCTGTTGAAAAAGGGTCTACTGGTCCAAGCATGCTATCTAAAGCAAGTAGTACAAATGGAGAGTGTATTACACCTCTGAAAATAGGGAGAATTCAACAAGTAGTGCAAGGCAACTCTTTTCAGGTACTGAACAAAACTGGTACTAGTGATCAAGGCAACAAGGCAGCAGGTGGAAATGTGGGAGGCTCGACCATCCTCATTCAGAAAATGGTTAACTGTCTAGCATGGAATGTCAGGGGCCTAAGTACCCCTAATAAGAAGAAGGAAGTGAAGCTCCTCTGCAATGATGAAAGATCATGTCTGATTGGTCTACTGGAAACTAAACTAAAATAGGGAAAGGTCCAACAAGTTTTAGAAAAACAGTTTAGTAGATGGAACTATTCAACTAATCTGAATACACATTATAATGGTAGGATTGTTGTGGTTTGGAGACCTAATCACTATAGGGTAACACTTATAAACATGACTGCACAAGCGTTGTCATGTGAGCTGTACTATATTCCTCTTCAGGTTACATTTGGAGTGTCATTTGTGTATGATTTTAACAATAAGGAGGAAAGAAGAGGATTGTGGGAGTATCTTGAGAACCAACTAGTAGGATGCACTAGACCTTGGTTGGTTATTGGTGACTTCAACTCTGTGTTAACTATGGAGGACAGAATAGGAGGAAATCCTGTTTCATGGGCTGAAATAGTGGATTTAATAATTATAATAGTATGTGGTTGATAACTAGGGATTTTGATACATTTTATACTCCTCCCTGCTTATGTTTTGATTAGAAATTTGTACAAAATAGTCCCAAAAAGGCTCACAAGTTGTGCTTGATTGCAGGTTTGATCAACAAGGTGACAAGATGTCAAAGATCAGCTCAAATGGAGTGAAACTTGCACAAGTATCAAGGCAAGACAAAGCTCAGGCAAAACAAGGCCAGTGCGACCGCACACCATTTTGTGCGGTCTGCACAAGTGAGGTTCAGAGAGTATGCAACTCAGGCAAATCAGGCAATGCGGCCGCATGGGATTTAATGCATTCCGCACTGAAGTTACTGCGGCCGCACTCGATTTAGTGCGGTCCGCACAACGAAGAATCAGAGAGTTGCTATTTTCGGAGATTGAAGCCAATGTGGTCCGCGCTCCATTTCATGCAGACCGCACTAGAAGATCCGGAACCACATTCGCGGTCTGGAAGAGAGGAAGGAGGCCATCGCGGCCGAAGTCCATTCTTTGCGGTCCGTATTGCCCAAGTTCAGAGAGCAGTTTTGTCAAGTTCAAAGCCCTAGTGCGGCCGCACACGATTTTGTGCGGTCCGCACTAACCCCGCAGGGGTATTTTTGTCCAGACTTCAGCTTAGTATAAATAGCTTCTTTTCCATTTTTAGGTTAAGCAGATTGTAAGTACTGAAGGCTACGCTCGTGACTTCCGTTTCTTTAGCTATTTTGGGCAATTTTATCTTCATTTCAACATTGAATCTTCTAGTTTATCTTAGCAGTTAATTAATATGAGTTGTTTTTCATCTATTTCTTTGTTTCTTTCTCTAATTATGAGTAGCTAGACCCATCAGCTAGGGTTGTGGCTCAACCCTAGTGTGGGTAATTGATGGGTCTTGTATTTTAGAGCTTGATTGACTATGGGTGTTTGATATTTGGGCTAATTCCATGTTTAATTGCTAAATTAGTGGTTGCAAACACTAGTTTGTGTTTAGTTGACTTTTGCTCTTCTTGAGAAAGAGAGCCTAAGTCTCTAGAATTTGTCCAACAAGGAATTGGGGCGTACTAAAGAGAATTGATAGCCCCAATTAAAGGGTTAAGCCGAGAGATCGTAATACCCGACTTGATCCTCAATTGCTTGTGCAAATTTGCATACCCAATTGGTCTTGAGAAAGTCAATTCGCGCAAAATCACTCGAACTACTGAGAGGTAGAGTGAGTAAAATCGAGCAATGGTTATATCATACTCCCCAAATGTGTCAATCTAGCTTTAGACTCAAGATTCCGTTAATTGACCACCTAGGTGAAAGTCACTACCCTAGTGCCCTTTTAAGCATTTGAACAACTTGTAATAGTTTAATCCTAGCTTATAGTAGTTAAATTGAGCATTGCAGTTTATAGAATTAGAATCATAATTAAAACCCAAAAATGTGTAGAAGTGCAATTTGGAGAAAACACACAACTCCACTTTAGATAGACACCTAACTCCAATATCTAGCTCTCTGTGGAATTCGATCCCGACCCTAAATCGGGTAAAAGCTGCTTCGACCTCTCTCACTACTTAATAGTAGTGCAGGGTTGGCCTCGATGAACTTTTTGGCGCCGTTGCCGGGGAGCTGACGGTTTTGGCTATCTATCTAAATAGATTTGTGTTTTGTTCTTCTTTCCTTCTTTGTTACTAATTTGTGTGTGTCAATACTTCACGTACAAAAATGGCATTAAATGCTAATGACCCTCTTGGAAACGTGATTGCTGGGGAGGAGGTTGATGACAATGGTGATGAAGAGGTGCCTCTTGCACCTCACGGACAACGTAGAGGCCGCCAGGCCAATGGAAATGAGAATATTCCAGACCCTCCTCCGCCACCTCCAAGAGTGGCTCCTAGAGTTCTTCCCAACCAGGGCTATGCGAGTGCAATTGTTCCGCCCCGGATCCGGGCGGGCAATTTCCAAATTACTAATGTGATGTTGACATTGCTCGAGCAGCGTGGGTACTTCACGAGCACTGCCACTCAAAATGATTACAAACATCTCAAGGGGTTTGTGGATACCTGTTGGGGGAGCAAGCAAACCAATGTGTCCGAGGATGCACTTCGATTGAGGCTCTTCCCATTCTCACTTAGAGGGAAGGCATTGGATTGGCTTGAGCGACTTCCCAACCATTCCATCACAACTTGGGATGAGTTGGCGGATAAGTTCATTGCGAAATTCTTCTCACCGGGACACATGGCAGCACTACGGGATGAGATCTTAGCTTTCAAGCAGGAGCCCACCGAACAATTGCATGAGATTTGGGAGAGATATAGAACTATGGTGAAGGAATGCCCCAACAATGATATGACAGAGGCAATGATACAACAAACCTTCTACGGGGCATCAATACAACGAATCAATGCATAGTGAACCAATTGGCTGGGGGTAATTTCACGAAGTTGCCTTATGATGAAGCTTGTGCTATTCTTGATGAAATGGCTGACACATCCTCCGCTTGGCAAAGTAGAGCCAATGTGCCACAGGGTGACCCCACGGTCACTCATTTGCACAAAGAACTACATGACCATGGACAGCCTACAGCAGAACTTGTAACAACAATGAACCAATTAGCAAAGGCACAATTGTAACAAGTTCAGAATCCTCGCCAAGTAAATGCCATGGAGGGTGTTAACATGCTTGTGAACAATAGAAGACAGAGAGGTCAACAAAACCAAGGGAATTCAGATCAATTTGACAATGATTGTGGTAGATTCCAAGATGATTGTTATGATGGGCAGAACGAAGGGGTGCAATATCTGAATAATTACCAAGGTCAAAGAGGAAATTCTTCTAACCAACAACAACAGTGGAGATCCCAGGACAAATGGAACAATCAACAACAAGGCAATAATAATTGGAACAATCAACAACAAGGGAACAACAATTGGGGAAATCAAAGTAACAATCGGAACAATCAGGGAAACTGGGGCAACAACAACAATTGGGGTGGAAACAACAACAACCAGGTTGGATGGAACAATAATCAAGGAAATCAGGGGCAAGGCTTTCAAAGGCCCCCAATGTACCAACAACCGAGAAACCCACCACCTTTTCCATCCCAGGGTCCTAGTTCTTCCAACAACGAAATGGGTAGAATTGAAATGATGTTTGAACAGATAATGAAAAAGAATGCTGACTCCGATGCGCAATTGGCTTCGCACAATAGTTCAATTAGGAATTTGGAGGTCCAGCTAGGCCAAATCTCACAGTCTTTGAATACTCGCCCTAAGGGGGCTCTACCGAGTGATACAGTAGTGAACCCGAAAGGTGGGAACAGTTATGTTATGGCAGTGACTACATGGAGTGGAAGAGGCGGTGATGTGAATGCCTCCAAACAAAAGCAAGTTTTGGGTGATGAAGTTGAGTTGCAAGAAGATGAAGTTCCTTTGGTGGTTGAGAATGTGGTTGATGAGAATGTGAATCAAGAAGTAAGGATTGATATTAAAGATGCCGAGGTGGAATCACAAAATGACGTGAACCCGTCTAGGGAACACGTCATAGACATGCCGGAGCCGGTTGTGCCAAAAGCCAAGGCACCCTTGCCTAAGCCACCTCCCCCTTATCCTCAGAGGCTAGCCAAGCAGTAAAATGAGAATCAATTCAAAAAGTTCATTGACATGATGAAGAGCTTATCCATTAATGTGCCTTTGGTGGAGGCTTTAGAGCAGATGCCTGGCTATGCTAAATTCATGAAAGATTTGGTGACAAAGAAAAGATCCATGGACTGTGAAACTTTCAAGATGACCCACTAAGTTAGTGCTATAGTACATTCAATGGCTCCGAAGTTAGAGGATCCCGATGCTTTCACTATCCCTTGCACTATAGGGAGTGCAGACTTTGCTAAAGCTTTATGTGATCTAGGGGCAAGCATCAACTTAATGCCCTACTCAGTTTTCAAGACTTTGGGTATTGGGCCACCGAGACCAACTTCCATGCGATTGCAAATGGCAGACAGATCAATGAAGCGACCATTGGGTATTGTTGATGATGTGCTCGTCCGGGTGGACAAATTTATCTTGCCAGCTAATTTTGTAATCTTGGATTGCGAGGTAGATTATGAGGTCCCGATCATATTGGGGAGACCTTTCCTTGCTACGGGGAAGGCTCTAGTGGATGTGAAAGCAGGGGAACTCACCTTCAGGGTGGGTGATTAAAAGGTCATTTTTCATGTGTGCAAGTCAATGAAGCAGCCCAATTGTACAGAAGTGTAATCATTTGTGGATCTTGTCACGGCTGTGATAACTGATGATACCAGTGCAATGATCAATGTGGAGGACCGTTTGACCGTATTGTTGAATCTTGATGTCAATGATGATGAGGGCCGAGTAGAGTGCGTGAATGCTTTACATGGAATAAGATCTTATTCTTATAAGCCTAGGAAACTCTCTTTGGATCTTGAAAATAGAAAGACCCCTCCAACAAAGCCTTCAATTGAGGAACCTCCGGTGTTGGAGTTGAAGCCATTGCCTCCGCACCTCAGGTATGAATTCTTAGGCCCTAATTCAACTTTGCCAGTTATTCTTTCCTCTTGTCTTACTAACATGCAGGTAGATGCCACATTGGCAGTGCTCAAAAAGCGGAAAAAGGCAATTGGATGGACTTTAGCTGATATTCGGGGAATAATCCCCGCATTTTGTATACACAAGATTATTCTGGAAGATGATGCAAAACCCTCCTTGGAACATCAAAGGAGGCTGAACGAGGCAATGCAAGAAGTTGTGAAAAAGGAGGTGATCAAGTGGTTAGATACCAGAGTGGTGTATCCTATCTCTGACAGCTCGTGGACTTCACCGGTGCAGTGTGTGCCGAAAAAGGGTGGTATGACCGTGGTGACCAATGCTAATAATGAACTTATTCCAACCCGGACATTGACCGTATGGAGGGTGTGCATGGACTACCGCAAGCTGAACAAGGTGACCCGCAAGGATCATTTCCCATTGCCTTTCCTTGACCAGATGCTTGATCGTCTTGCTGGGCGTGCCTTCTATTGTTTCTTGGACGGTTATTTAGGGTACAATCAAATTTTGATAACTCTAGAGGATCAGGAGAAGACAACCTTTACTTGTCCATATGGCACCTTTGCTTTTTCTTGGATGCCCTTTGGGTTGTGCAATGCACCGGCAACATTCCAACGGTGTATGATGGCCATTTTCACCGATATGGTGGAAGATATTTTGGAGATGTTCATGGACGACTTCAGTGTTGTGGGTGATTCATTTGATAAGTGTTTGACAAATCTGGATAGAGTGTTGGCCCGGTGTGAAGACACCAATCTTGTGCTAAATTGGGAAAAATGCCACTTTATGGTTGAGGAGGGCATAGTTTTGGGTCATAAAATTTCAAAGAATGGTATTGAGGTTGACAAAGACAAAATTGAGGTGATTTCAAGACTTCCTCCCCCCACTTCTGTCAAGGGGGTTAGAAGTTTTCTTGGGCATGCGGGGTTCTACCGGCGATTTATCAAGGACTTTTCGAAGGTAGTGAATCCTTTGTGTAAGCTGCTAGAAAAGGAGNGTATTGAGGACAATTGTTAGTCCCAATTGATGCTAGATGAGGTCACTTTAGGATAGCTGAATTGTCTTGGATTTTCTCTTAAGGGGTGGGTCTTATTTTGTTTGCTTGAGGACAAGCAAAAGCTTAAGTTTGGGGGAGTTGATAACTAGGGATTTTGATACATTTTATACTCTTCCTTGCTTATGTTTTGATGAGAAATTTGTACAAAATAGTCCCAAAAAGGTTCACAAGTTGTGCTTGATTGCAGGTTTGATCAACAAGGTGACAAGATGTCAAAGATCAGCTCAAAAGGAGTGAAACTTGCACAAGTATCAAGGCAAGACAAAGCTCAGGCAAAACAAGGCCAGTGCGGCCGCACACCATTCTGTGCGGTCCGCACAAGTGAGGTTCAGAGAGTATGCAACTCAGGTAAATCAGGCAATGCGGCCGCATGGGATTTAATGCGGTCAGCATTGAAGTTACTGCGGCCGCACTCAATTTAGTGCGGTCCGCACAACCAAGAATCAGAGAGTTGCTATTTTCGGAGATTGAAGCCAATGCGGTCCGCGCTCCATTTCATGCGGACCGCACTAGAAGCCATCGCGGCCGTAGTCCATTATTTGCGGTCCGCATTGCCCAAGTTCAGAGAGCAGTTTTGTCAAGTTCAAAGCCTAGTGCGGCCGCACACGATTTGTGCGGTCCGCACTAACCCCGCAGGGGTATTTTTGTCCAGACTTTTCAGCTTAGTATAAATAGCTTCTTTTCCATTTTTAGGTTAAGCAGATTGTAAGTACTGAAGGCTACGCTCGTGACTTCCATTTCTTTAGCTATTTTGGGCAATTTTATCTTCATTTCAACGTTGAATCTTCTAGTTTATCTTAGCAATTAATTAATATGAGTTATTTTTCATCTATTTCTTTGTTTCTTTTTCTAATTATGAGTAGCTAGACCCATCAGCTAGGGTTGTGGCTCAACCCTATTGTGGATAATTGATGGGTCTTATATTTTAGAGCTTGATTGACTATAGGTGTTTGATATTTGGGCTAATTCCATGTTTAATTGCTAAATTAGTGGTTGCAAACACTAGTTTGTGTTTTGTTGACTTTTGTTCTTCTTGAGAAAGAGAGCCTAGGTTTCTAGAATTAGTCCAACAAAGAATAGGGGCGTACTCAAGAGAATTGATAGCCCCAATTAAAGGGTTAAACCGAGAGATCGTAATATCCGACTTGATCCTCAATTGCTTGTGCAAATTCGCATACCTAATTGGTCTTGAGAAAGTCAATTCGAGCAAAATCACTCGAACTACCGAGAGGTATAGAGTGAGTAGAGTCGAGCAATGGTTATATCATACTCCCCAAATGTGTCAATCTAGCTTTAGACTCAAGATTCCGTTAATTGACCACCTAGGCGAAAGTCACTACCCTAGTGCCCTTTTAAACATATGAACAACTTGCAATAGTTTAATCCTAGCTTATAGTAGTTAAATTGAGCATTGTAGTTTATAGAATTAGAACCATAATTAAAATCCAAAAATGTGTAGAAGTGCAATTTGGAGCAAACACACAACTCCACTTTCGATAGACACCCAACTCCAATATCTAGCTCTCTGTGGAATTCGATCCCGACTCTAAATCGGTAAAAGCTGCTTCGACTTCTCTCGCTACTTAATAGTAGTGCAGGGTTGGCCTCGATTAGTGGTCTGATAGAATTACCTAATCAAGGATATAGGTATTCATGAAATGATAGACATACTGATCAAAGGATCTATTCAAAGATAGATTGGGCATTTATCAATAGTGAATGTCTTGATTCAATGCCTGAATACAAAGCAATGTTCCTTCCTGGAGGTATTAGTGATCATTGTCTAGTGAAAGTTGTGTTGAACAATGAGTCTTGAGGTAAGAAATCAATCAAATTTTATAATATATGGGCGCAACATCCACAATTCCTGGAGCAAGTTGGGAGGGGTTCACTACTATAAAATAGCAAATTTGCGACTGAATTAAATCGGTCGCAATTTTTGACTAATTCGGTCGGAAACTTTATTAAAAATGCATGTAATTTTTTTGGCTCAAAATTTTGATTGATTTAGTCGCTCAATTACGCGAAAAATACCGCAAAAATATTTTTTATGGTTTACGACTGAATTAGTCACAAATATTAAAATTAAAAAAAAAGAATTAAATTAAATGTTTTGACCAATTTTGTCGGAATCTGCAATAAAAACGAGGTATGACTGGTCAACGGGATTTGCGACCGAATCACTCGCAATTTGAAAATTTAAATTTCAAATTTGCGACCGATTCGGTCACAAATCTATTTTTAATTATAGCCCTAAACCATTTTTTCTGCTTACTTCTTTCTTCTTTCTTCTCTAGTTTTTTCCCCTCTTATCCCCACTCCTTTTCTGCCCCTACCCGCTATATTTCTTGATTTTCTCTCTAATCTAACCATATTAGGTATGATTTCCTTCTCTCTCCCACTCTCCCTCTCCATTTCCCCGTCCAGCCGCCCCCCTCTCCAAATTTTTTTGTTCCCAAGTTGTTTAACTCGTTATTTTGCAGGCATCCGACGGCTCATCTCCCCTCCGGTGGTGGTTCGGCAGCAGATCTGTTGATCGTTTTTCAGGTTTTTTTTGCATTAATTTAGCAAAATAGTATGTATAAATTAGCTATATAATTTTCAATATAGTATAGATAAATTAGCAATAATTTTATAATAAAATATGCATATAGTGACTTGTTAAAAATTTACTTGTTTAGATTAATTAGCTATTTTTTTTCTTTTTAGTTAGATGTTCTTGTGAAAATGGCTAGTATACTTGTATGTATCCAATAGTAAATCAAGAAAAAATTTAGAATAATTTGGGTATGTTCTATAAGTATGGAATTCTTGTTTATATAAAAAAATAACTAAAGAAACAACTTAAGCACTAATACTTCTTATAATTTAGGTTATAATAGTTAAAGCTGAACAATATTTTAAAGAGTTAGAATTTTTATACATTCAAGTTGGATTAGTTAAGAACAACTTAAGTGCTAATACTTCTCTGTTTCGATTTTTCGTTTGGAAATTCTTCATGCCCTATCTATGTGTTAATTATATTATTTATTATTGGAAAGAAATGAAGAAAATACAATCAATTAAGTATTAGAGCGCATTATATGCTAATTTGAAATAAATTAGATTAATTTAATGACATCTTCTTTTTTATGTTTATATTGTTAGTTATATTTATTATGTATACTTTATGTTTATATTTGTTATGTTAAATATTTTTACATGTAAATATTTTATATTCATTACACCGATGGACACAAGCAGCTGGTGGCGTGAATAAAGGTATAAATATTATGTAATTATCTATTTGGTATTAATTTGAAAGTTGCTTGTTTGTTTTCTTACTTCTTTTACTTTCTTTTCTTTATTTCTCGTAAAAATAATATATAAAGGTCGAGTCAACGGGATTGGAGTACAACCATCCTCCAGTCGTCCACCGACATCATTATTCATTGGGGCATTAGTTTCCCAAGAGGACATGGAAGCTATGCGTCAAAAAGTGAATCAAATATAGCAAGAATTTCAAGCAACTCATGCTTTGATCCAAAAATTATTTAAAAAAAAAGCAAGAAAGGAACTGCAATGGAGTCTGAGTCAGAGTTTGAGGAGGAGACTGATTCTGAATAGGCTATTTGAATGTTTTAGAGTTGAAGTTGAGACATGTTTAATTTATGTTGTTTATAGTTGGTTGTTTGATTAGTTGGTTGAATTGTTATACATATTAATGTTCATTTTGTAGTAAATATTAGATTTAGATTGTTATATTTTATTTTTGGATTGTTATATTAGATTTTTGGTTAATTGTTAGGTGTTTGGTTGGCTGTTTTATTTGGCAGGTGGTGTAATTAGAAATAACAAGATTCTGCTTTAAAATGCCCAGATTTGCGACTGAATCAGTCGCAAATTTCACCAGGAATTACCAAGATTTGCGATTGATTCAGTCGCAAATTAAAAAACTTAATTAAGATTTGCGACTGAATCAGTTGCAAATGGAGAATTTTTGATATTTTTAATTAATTAATAATCAATATTTACGACTGTTTCCGTCGGAATAATTAATTAAAAATTAATTTTATTTTTAATTTTCAGACGGAATCAATCGAAACTTTTTATTTTTATTTATTTTTTTAACTTTGACAACGACTGAATCAGTCACTAAATTTGTGACTGATTCGGTTGCAAATGGCTTAATTTCAAATGTCCATGTATTTTTCATTTTGCGACGGAATCCGTCGTAAATTTTGACTGATTCTATCCCAAAATATTGCGACCACACGTTTTCTGACTGACACTTTTAGTCGCAAATCGGTCGAAAAAATACGATTTCCGACCGATTTGCGACTGATTTGACGGCCGCAAATTTGATGGTTTTTAGTAGTGGTTGGAATATAGAAACTGAAGGTTGAAAGATACTGAGGGTGGTGAGAAAATTGAAGCTATTAAAGAAAGTTTTGAGAGGCCTTAACAAGAATTTCTTTAGGAACATTGAATCTGAAGCTAAGGAGGATAGGGATGCCTTATTACAAGTCCAGAAGCAGCTACAACTAAATACAACATACTTAAATTTGCAGGAGGAAGAGCATCAGAAGTACCAACAGTTCAAGCACTCTTATTTATTTGAGGTCTATTTGCAACAAAAGAGAAAAGCAACATGGATAAAGTTAGGGGATGATTTTACAATATACATTTATTCATTTATTAAATATAAAAGACTTTATCAGGCAATTACCAATTGAAGGATGAACAGGACATTTGGCAGAGTATAGCTCAGGTATTTGTCACATACTATGAAGAAATGATGGGAAAAAAAGCAAGTAGTAGAGCTAAAGCTGTTGAAGCATTCATGAAAAATGGACCTGTATTAACAACTGCACAACAGGTGGACCTATTGAAACCATTTGAGAGGAAAGAGGTAAAAACTGCTATATTCCAAGTTGACAGTAATAAGAGCCCAGGTCCTGATGAATATGATAGTGGCTTCTTTAAGTCAGCCTGGCCAATTATAGCAGAAGAGGTTACTGATGCAGTTCTGGACTTTTTCAATAATGGAAAGTTGTTGAAACAGTTAAATTCAATTAGTATTGCACTAATTCCAAAACTAAACAACCCAGAGTATGCAAGCCAATTCAAGCTAGTTTCCTGATGCAATATTTTGAACAAGTGAATTTTAAAAATATTGTGTAGTAGCCAATCAGCATTTTTGCTTGGTAGATCTATGCTCCATAATGTCCTTATTTGTCATGATATATTAAGGAATTATAATAGGAAGACTATTCCGCGCCTTATGAAAATAGACCCGAGGAAAGCATATGACATGGTAAGTTGGAAATTGTTAGAGGAGATCATGATTGGCTATGGTTTTTCAACCAAAATCACAGATTTGATTATGGCATGTGTAACCTCAACTAAGTTCTCTATCATTGTTAATGGAGATCGTCATGGTTTTTTTTAGGAAAAAAGGGGACTCAGACAAGGTGATCCTATTTTACCTCTATTATTTGTACTTATTATGGCGTATCTATTCAGGACATTGGGAAGTATGAGTGCTCTACCATATTTTAAATTCTATCCTATGTGCAAGCAGCTGAACCTAACACATCTAATATTTGCTTATGACCTCATGGTGTTTTGTAAGGGAGAAACCGATTCAGTAAATAGAGTCCTAGAGGCACTAGAATATTTCAGTAGTGTATCAGGATTGGTGGCCAATATGAAAAAATCTAGCATGTTTATGGCAGGTATCAATGATCAATTGAAGGAAACTCTTCTAAGCAGTACAAGTAATTTTCCCTAGGTATTTTTCCTATAAGGTACCTTGGTTTACAACTGTCACCTAAGAAGTGGAGCAAGATGGAATGCTATCGGCTTGTTGAGCTATGCTAAGCAGTTGTCCTATGCAGGGAGGCTTCAAGTGATTACTGCAGTGTTATTCTCTATTCATAGCTTCCGGGGGCAGTCTTTTTACTTCCTCAGAGCATTATGACGGAAGTTGATATGATGTGTAGAGAGTACTTGTGGGGTGGCTCAGGTGAGAAGAAGAAGCTATCACTAGTAGCTTGGAAGAAAGTGTGCTTGCCCAAGAAGTATGGAGGTCTCAACATTAAAAGCTGTAGAGAATGGAACAAAGCTTCAGTTGGTAAATTACTATGGCAACTGGTAATGAAAAAGGACTCCCTATGGGTCAAATGAGTTCATGGTGTATATATAAAGTCTGATTCAAATACTTGGACTCACAGGGTTCCACATGATTGTAGTTAATATTGGAGAAAATTAAATTCAAGGAGGAGATGAAGAGCTGGTATCAAGGTGACAACTACAAGCTATGTGCCAATGGGAACTACTCTATCACAAGGAGTTATGTATCCATTAAAGGACCTCATAGGAGACAACCAACCGTTGATCTTCTTTGGAATGCAATAGCTCAACCAAAACATAAGATCATCATGTGGCTTGCTACTCAAGGAAGACTGTTCACTAAGGACAAGTTAAGTACTCTTCACATACAGGTGGATGAAGATAACTGTAGTTTATGTGATGATCAAGCAGTGGAAACAAATCAACACTTGTTTGTAGATTGTCCATGGTCCAAAATTGTTCGAGATACTCTAATGCACTGGGCAGGAATACAAATGCAACTAAGAGATATACAAAGAGTTATGTACATAATTAAAAGGAAGAAATGACAATAGGTTAAGAAAGAGGTTGTAGCAGCAATATGGGCAACAATAATATACTATATTTGGAAGGCCAGGAACTGGAAAAGCTCAGGAATATAAATGTAAATGTGGAGAGTATTGTAACGCAAATAAAAAGAGAGCTAGGAGATAGGATTGACTTGCTTAACAAACTAGAAAAGGCCAGAGATGCAGTGTATTGATTCAAATTTGATGTGTAATTAGTGAAACTCCGAGGCTTGATCCAGAGCTTTCCTCCCTAATAAGGAAGTTTTGGTTTCGAGGTGCTTTATAGGAGTACACTTATTGTTTGTTATCAATGGTAATTCACAGTGTTACAAAAAAAAAAATGTAAAGTATACACTACTAAAAATTCAAGTTTTAGCGACGGACAAATTATGTTGCTAAACAGAAAGATTTGTTGCTAATCTCATTTAGCGACGGATTAGCAATGGATTATCAAGAAATTCTTTAGCGACAGATTAGCGACGACGTTCGTATCTAATTCCAATTTTTTTTGTAGTGGCGTAGGTCCAATTTTATGAACGCTTCTAGAGCTTTAGGTGTAGTTAGATGCGAATCCAAAATTTATACTGTATGATTTCAATCTTAGCGTTGAACTTATTATATTTAAAAAGTTATTATTTGTATCTAGTTATTGTAATTTAGTGATTTTTTGCCCATAAATTTATATTTCGCATCAAAAGTATTACCCTAAAACCTGGTTATAGTTGAATCCGCCTGGCTATAGTTGAGCATGGCATGCATTGCGGCCTGTTTATGGGGATTCTCATGTGCCAATATTCATATTTTGAGCAGAGGCTGAAACGTCAACCAGTGCAACAGATTATTTTAATCTTGAACTCCATATGTATGCAGTTAAAACTTTTTAAAGATTTTGTATTATATAAACACACACGTAAATAAACGAATACAAAAGTATATCTACAGCAATTCATGACCTAATTGGTAGTACTCTCTTTCTGCCATTGACACTACTGTCAGGCTTGCGAGTTATTTTGGACTCAGGTCGAACAGAACATTAGGTATATTAAACGTTTTAAAAGATAAAATGTTAATTATTATTTTTACAAATGCATCCTTAATTACCATTTTAAGTCTTAATTAATAAAATGTTAATTGTATGAGTGACAAGTAAGTTATAATTTAGATAATACTCCATGCAATACTTACTAGTAAATCGCTTTTTATTTTAAAATATTACATAAAATAAAGAACTTATGTTTATTAAAGTAAAGGAGGAAAATCATGTGAGTCAGGACTTGATGTTGCACGAAAAAAGAGGGTGCCTCTTTATTCTATGATTGGGTCTTTTTCTTACGTTATTCGAAGCTGTATTTTCCTATTTCTGCGCACATCCCATTCTTCCCAAACCTCTTTCATTTATTACACCTCCATCCCTTTGCTCTACCATTTTCCACCTTCACGAGGGAAAGAGCAATTAATTCGACTTCCTATTTTTCTTTTTTACATGCATGTTACTTATCACAAAGAGATTGTTTTTGGATGGATACAAATTCAAATTATGAGTATGAAAAGAATTATAATAAAAAATATATTCTCCTTTATGGTCCTTATATGACCTAATTCAAATTAATTGTAGTCTAATGCGACAATCGAACACCGGAGAAACTAAAAGTAATATTCTTCCCGTTTCAATTTATGTGAACTTATTTCCTTTTTAGTAAGTGCCAAAAAAAAAGATGAAACCAAATAAGGTGGAATTTTATCTCTCTAACGTTTCTCTCGGCGCACGTTAACGTGGCCTAGCTAACGTGCGCTTTGGAAGCCATGGGAGGGAGAGACAGACCTAAGAAGAACCTTACGAAGGTT
Source organism: Nicotiana attenuata (assembly GCF_001879085.1). Taxonomy (NCBI): domain Eukaryota; kingdom Viridiplantae; phylum Streptophyta; class Magnoliopsida; order Solanales; family Solanaceae; genus Nicotiana; species Nicotiana attenuata. Next base: position 180,421 of record NW_017671105.1, on the reverse strand, counting down.
CCGTTTACAGATCAACGATCAACGGAAGCAAGAAATGGTGTTAGAGAATTGTTTGTTTCACCAAAGGGAGTGAGAATTGAAGAACCAAATGAAGCAGTCACTCCGAGAAGCATGCAAAGTACAGAGCAAGGAGGAAGCAGATCTAGCTCGAAGAAATGGCAAAATGAAAGCTGTAGATGTTACACCTGTAGCTGCACAAGCTATAGGAGGTGGATCTGGAAGCGGGACAGCTCAAATACAAACGAACACTCCGAGCAACAATGGAACAGTACCATGCAACTCAAGTACTGTTGAGAACAGTAAAATTGCTAACTTAGGAAAAGTTAGCAAGACTCAGACGTGGGCAAATGTGGTAGGGGGTAACAAATTAGCGATGAAAGGCATGAATCTGCAATTTATTGAACCGATAATTCAGAATGGTGAGAAGATTGTGAAATTAGACCTCGAAGATGTAGAACAGGAAAATGGTAAGTGGAGTTCTGCGATTGTGCTTTATGTGATAGGAGATTCACCTACTATTGGAGCAATGGAAAGATTCCTGAGCTCAGTGGGTAAATTTTCAGTGAAGCCATAGATCTACTATCATAATGGTGATTATTTTGTGATAAAGTTCAGTAATTTGGAAGAAAGAGATCAAGTACTATTTTCTGGCCCTCATACGGTGAACAATCGTCCTATAATTATGAAAGCATGGTCAGCAGATTTCAATTTGCATGATGGAGTACTGAAAACCAATCCCCTGTGGGTCAGATTTCCTAATTTGCCGCTCAATTGTTGGAGTATGAAGGCCCTAAGCAAGATAGGTAGTGCTTTGGGAAAACCTGTCTATGCTGATGAGTGCACTACTAGATCAATTAGAATCTCTTATGCAAGAATGCTAATTGAAATGGATGTCACTAAACCATTGCCTAGAACTGTGAAGCTGCAAGATCCGAAGGGCAAAACAATACTGCAAGAAATTACATATGATTGGGAGCCAGCATTCTGTGCTAAATATTTGAAAATGGGCCATGATTGTAATGAAGTCAAAGCGCCAAAACCACAGAGAATGATATATCAGAGGAAGGTGAATAAAGGCAAACAAGTTTGGCTCAGAACTGATAGAGATGGCTCAAATGATAAAAAATAGGAGGCTGAACAAAGTAAGAAGAATGAAGCAGTCCAAACATCAGAACAAGGGGCAAAGACAAAGGACAATGAGAAACAAGGAAAGGAAGATGGGTGGATAACAGTGATTGGTAAGTCAGCAGCAAAGGAAACCAAAGCTAAACAAAATGAGGAGCAAAACCTGGTTGGAAACAATGGATTCCAATCTCTGAGAAATGATCAAGCAAATAGTGATCCAGGCACAAACTATATGCAGATGAGGAGTGTAGGGATGCAGGAGCTGTATCAAGGTACTCATTTCATACCAGTATAAGTGTGTTCACATGGAATGTTAGGGGTTTGAATAAAAGTTATAAGCAAAAGGAGATAAAGGAGTTTATAAAAGTAAATAAAAAAGCAGTAATAGCTCTAGTTGAGCACAGAATAAAGGAACAGAAAACTAGAGATGTAATGAAGAAGATTGCACCTGGATGGCAATGGATAACTAACTTTAGTACAATGAACAGAAGTAGAATTTGGGTGATTTGGGATCCTAGAATCAATGTGTTTGACCCAACTGAAATTGATGAGCAGCTAATACATGGGCAGCTCAGAACAGTCTCAAAGTTGTTTACGATTGGATTTACAGCAATCTATGGGTTACATACTATCAAAGACAGGCAGAGTTTGTGGAGAAAGCTGAGACAGATTCATAGTACACAACAGGGGCCTTGGTTATCAATGGGAGATTACAATGCTGTGTTAAATGACCAAGACAGACAACATGGCTCTGTGATACAAGATATGGAGACAAAAGATTTCAAGGAGTTCATGAAGGATACTGGGATGAATGAGTTACAAACTGTGGGAAGGGAATATACCTGGACAAATAATCATACTTATAGTAGAATAGATAAGGGATTGGTTAATGCTAACTGGATGCTGACAATCCCAAGCGTGAAAATACAGGTGCTAGAACCATGTGTGTCTGATCATTCTCCACTTAAACTAATGATTATACAGATACAGAGGAAGAATAATAGGCCATTCAGATTTTTTAATTGTATAGAAGATCATCCTCAATTTATACAGCATGTTGAGAAAGTATGGAGTGTAGATGAAACAAAGGGAACGATACAGGAAGTATGGAATAAGCTCAAAAGGGTCAAGGAGGTTATAAAAGGGATAAACATACAACATTATCAAAGGGTAGAAGATAGAATTAAAGAAGCTAGGAAGGAGTTGCAAATTGTTCAAGAGCAGATGAGTGACAGAATGCAACAGCCAGACTAAATTGAGAAGGAGAAAAGTTTAAAATGTGAATTAGAAAAATGGAAACTGATTGAAGAGAGTATCTACAAGCAAAGATCCAGAGTCCAATGGCTGAAACTGGGAGATTCAAACTCTGCTTATTTCTTTGCACAAATGAAGAACATGAATAACTTGAATGGTATTCAGGCTCTAACAATTGACCTGGGGATCCAACTAATGCTAGAAGAAGACATAGATGCAGGAATATTGGGATATTATAAGGAATTGTTGGGTTCAAAAGCAGCAAGTATCCTCGCTATTAATCCAAATGTCATGAAGATGGGAGCAGTATTAAGTAGGGAGCAACAGTTGCAACTCATCCAACCAGTGATTAAGGAGGAAGTTTGGTTAGCATTGAAGGATATTAGTGACCTAAAAGCACCTGGATATGATGGATTCAATGCAGTATTTTTCAAAAAAGCATGGAAAGTCATAGGAGAGGATGTGACTAAGGCTGTTATGGAATTCTTTGAATCAGCTCAAATGTACAGACCTATCAACTGCATAGCAATCACTTTGATCCCTAAAGTAAGAAATCCTACTAGTGTTAAAGAATACAGACCAATCTCTTGCTGCACTACTTTGTATAAAGTGATCTCTAAGGTCTTAACTAAGAGATCACAAAGGGTGATGGATGCACTGATTGATAAAATACAGTCTGCCTTTTTTCCTGGAAGAGTGATAACTAACAACATTATTCTTAGCCATGAACTTGTCAAAGGATATGGAAGGAAATGGGTGTCACCAAGGTGTATGATGAAACTAGATATGCAGAAGGCATATGATTCTATTGAATGGGCTTTATGGAGCAGTGCTGAATGCATTGGCTTTTCCAGAACAGTTTGTGAGATGGATCATGACATGTATGCAAAGTGTTACGTATTCAGTCTTGGTTAATGGTTCATTGACACAACCATTTGAAGCTAGGAAGGGGCTGAGGCAAGGGGATCCATTATCTCCATTTCTATTTGTGCTGGCAATGGAATATTTGACAAGAAACCTAAAGACTCTGAACTAGATTCCAGATTTCAGTTATCATCCCAAGTGTGAAAAGTTGCAAATTTTGCAACTTGGTTTTGTAGATGACCTTTTACTTTTTTGCAGGGGTGACATAGGATCAATCAAGCTACTTTATAACTGCTTCATAGAATTCTCAAAAGCTTCAGGATTGGTGATAAACAAGAATAAAAGCTAAATTTTTTGGAGGGGTATTACAAGATGCACAGAAAACTATTCTGGAATTTCTGGGAATCTAAAAAGGTGAACTGTCGGTTAGATACTTGGGAGCTCCCTTAAGTTCTAAGAGAATATCAGTAGTTCAATGCCAGCCCTTAATTGATAAAACAGTTGGCAGAATAACCTCATGGACAGCTAAATTCCTATCTTATGCTGGAAGGATTCAATTGATCAAAAGTGTACTGTTCTCTATTCAAACTTACTGGGCACAAATCCTTGTCCTCCCAAAGAAGATCACTAAACTAATTGAGGCAATATGTAGATTTCTTGTGGACAGGGGAATGCAATATCTCTAAGAAAGCATTACTGGCATGGGAAAAAGTATGTCTGCCCAAATCAGCAGGGGGTTTCAACATTATGAGCATCATACTGTGGAACAAAGCAGCTATATGTAAACAATATTGGAACCTATGCAAAGAGAAGAACAAACTTTGGATTCAATGGTGCACAGTTACTACATCAAAGGCAGGAACATATGGGAAGTCCAACTGAAGCAAACATCATGGATGGTGAGCAAGATTATGAAAGCAAAGAAGACATTTGAGGAAGCAGGCTTTAATCATGAAGACATCAGAAAGATGAACCACTGTTCTATTAAGCATATATATCACAAGCTGAGAGGAAGCTTCAGTAAAGTGAGTTGGAGAAGAGTTGTATGCAATGATGCAGGCTGCCCTAGGTGGACATTTATACTAACAATGACAGCACATGGCAAGTTATGTACCAAAGACAGACTGAGAAAATGGGGAATGCAAATTGATCAGGAGTGTGTTCTGTGCAGACAAACAAGTGAAACTATTCAACACTTATTCTTTGAGTGCTCATATGCAGCCGAATTGTGGGGTAATCTGCTAACTTGGCAAGGGATAAGAAGACCAGTATATAGATGGGTTGAGGAGCTAGCATGGGCTGAAAAATGGCTGAAGAGGAAAACTGCAACAAATGAACTACTCCCTCCGTTTCAAATTAAATGAGGTAGTTTGACTCGGCTCGGAGTTTAAGGAAAAAAAGAAAGATTTTTGAAATTTATAGTCTTAAAAGCTTAAGGGGTAAAGCTTTATGGGGCCGTGGCTTTTGTGTGGTTATAAAAGCTTCTCATTAAGGGTAAAATGGGTAAAATGAGGAGTTTAAAGTTGAATTGTTTCCAAATTTAGAAATGTGTCATTTATTTTGGAACAGACTAAAAAGGAAAATACCTCATTTAATATGAAACGGAGGGAGTATATAAGATGACACTAGCAACATGTGTATACTATGTGTGGCAAGAAAGAAATACCAGAATCTTTCAAGCTAAAGTGAGACGATGGGAGATACTTGGCAAGATGATTATACAGGAAATACATTGTCGAAGCAATAAGTATGCGGAAAAAGCATTAAGCAGACTGGATTGGTACTCTATGTAATAGACAAATAGTATAGTATAGTATAGAAAGGTGGTAAAGGAGGGGAGAAGTAGAGAAAGTGTAGGATATATGTAAGGGTTTTTTTGATTTATTTGTAAATATTTCCCTCGTAAATGAAAGTTTTAATTACCAAAAAAAAAAGTAAGTGCCAAAAAGAATGACCCTATTCCTTATTTGGAAACAATTTACCTTTATGCAATGAATTATAGCTACACAAAATATATGTGCCTTATTTTACACCACAAGTTCAAAAATTTTCTCTCTTTTCTTAAACACCGTGTCCAGTCAAATAGGTTCACATAAATTGAAAATGAAGGCGTACTCAACGCCCACATCAACTTTATTAGAGTTGTGCTCAGAAGCGGATTTTGAATTTTCAAAATATGTGTACACCACTAAAATAAGTAGGAATGAAGTAGTATGTATTTAGTGGGAACTAATCCCTCTTTTTTCACGCAAATAATTTAACATTAAACTAAGTGAATCATTCAATCATTTTGGAGCATGAGGGTCACCAAATATTATTAGATTAATTCTAAAAAATATGTAAATAAAATATCTAGTTTGGCAACCATAATTTGAGCCTAAATAAGATATTCATTGCTATACTGGAATATGGAGTTTAATAAGCAAGTCTATGTCTTTATCCAAACTAACTAAGCCAACTGCCTAAACAGCCTCCACGTATGTTTCTAATCGTATTAATATTTCAGGGTTCACTGTTTTGGTCAAATTTCAATATTTTAACGTCAATACCAGCATATCCCAATTTTTAATATTTGTTTGGGTGTTTAGAGATCTGGAACAGGGGAATATGAGATAAGCATTTATCCTCACTTAATGTTTATATTAAATCAAAGACGTTTTTATCAAATTATTTTATGTGATTACTAATTGAAGTTTTGACATAATCAAAATGAAGTATTTTTTTTCCACATTATAATTTTGCATATCTGAAAATTATTGATGATGTAAAGGGCAACAAGTATGCATTTATATTGCAAGCTGGCGCCTTTTTTTTTTTTTTTGTGGCTTCCTTTTTTTCTAATTTTCATAAAAAATTGGAAAACGTTGGAACATATAAATAAAAACTAATATAAGATAGCAAAACAAAGTTCAATTATCCAAATTTAAAAAAAAGGAGGTAATTATTACAGAAAAGACAAACATGTGTAACAGAAACAACTTGAATCACATAACTATTCAAGATGGAGGAAGTCTGAGTCAAGATATACCGGAGGAATGAGGTAAGATATAAATATATACTCTTATTTGTTAAGTTTAAAAAATATAATATTACTTGTAATTATAAATAACAAAAAACATGATAATGATTGGTGTCAAACAAAGTGCGAAAACTGTCACATGATACAAATGTTGTCACTGAGAAACAGCGGCATGCCAACAAAATAAGTTATGGCCTACTCGATATTTCGTTATTGTTGCGTGGTTATTGAACTTTATCTATTGCAATAGTAAAGCCATAAAATTATTTTGATATTAGTAAAGTTATAGAACTTATTTATTGCATTAGTAAAGTCACGAAATATATTTTGTATTATTCTTCGAAGAAATCAATCTCTTTTCTTTCTAAAAAGGAAAAACAACCTCCGCGTATCATTCAATGGAAAACCATTGGCCACTGCATCTGAAAATTCCAACAAACCATAACAAAAAAGGGCAGGAGAGTCTCCATCATAGAGTAGGACAATACTTGCTAGTTGAAGCAGCCAGGGGTTTATTTATGCTTAATTTATAGCTCTATGTTTTTTTCCCCAATAGATGTCCAATATCTGCTTTGGAGCTCTGATTGATATAGATTTGTGTCTGTTTACCCTAAAAACTGGATAACAATTAAATTTATAATGTGATTTTAAGGATACGTTGATTCACCTAATACCAATTGATTAACGTAAAGATAAGTAATGGAAATTGACAATAATATAAAGCAAACCAGTGTTTGAATAAAGCCCTCGAGTTGGAATACTCTCGAGCTAGTAGAGCAAGAACAGTTAAAAAGCAGCAAACTGATAAACAAGAGAACATGAATTAAAGAGAGAATATTATATTGCTTTGACCTGTGTGAATGTGAGATGCCTACAAATGATGGGAACTCCCCTTTATATAGTAGAGAAATCCTAATTATGGTATAACTCTAACTACAGAAGTAAATTCCATGATTAGCCTAAACTACCGCCCTTGATTTGATATGTTCCGGGATTTCTGCCGTGATCTTCGACCGGTTACGGATATCTCGCCCTTCTGTTATTGCGCTTTGCTCGAAGTCGGTCATATTTGGTCTCGATAGTTGTTGGCCTCGATCTCGACGGGCACCTCGATTCTCGAACTCGACACCTCATCTTCGTGCTCTAGCATGATCCATTACGAGGCTGACCCTCGACGTGATCCCCTGGTCTCGATTAAATAGCAAAATCAGGCAAGCCCGATTTTAACCGTATACAGATAGTCCCCTCGTTTATTTGAGTGTAATAGAACAAACGAACCGAGCTTTCGATTTCATACCTCGACCAGTTATGACGTCACCCTTGTGACGTAGGCGACGGAAGCGACCAAAGCGTCGCGTCGGTACGGTTCCCAAGATCATTATTGAGCGTCATTTGATGGTCGGCCACTAGTGACTTTGAATCGTCACCATGAATCCTTAAATAAGTCTTCTTCTTACTTCTTTAAACTTTACTTTGAATCTTTCTTGCACTAATCTTCAAAAATCCTTCTGAGTTTTTCAAGTCTTTCTGTTAATCTTCAAAGCTCCTCACATCTTGTTAAGCCTCTCTGTTCTTGCACAATTTCTAGGCCTCGTTACCAATATTTCTTCAAAACTACAAATTTCATCTTCTTCTTTCACTGAATCCATATAAAAATGGCAAAAACATCAAATATCGTTCCTCAAAAGGAGAAAGCTTCTTCACTGTGGCCGGCCGGCGAAAAAATGTCGGTGGAGCAACGCATCGAGGAATGTGTTCCCGGGGCGTGCGATCTTACTTCCGATTTCAAAGTTGAGAAACCCTCGTCGGTCCCTAGCCGATCTGAGCCAATCTCGAGATATATATGCTCGATAACTAAGGGCGACCTTAAGCAGGTGAAGAAAGATTGCCACTGGGAGGACAAAAAGGTGGTGATTCTGACCCCTAAGGAGGACATCACTACTTATGTGAAAGGGTTCTTAAGTGTCTATAATTACCCTTTCATGTTGGGCCCCGTTGATCCCGTTATCATCGACTTCTGCTGCCAATACCAAATTACCCTAGGCCAGGTCCATCATTCTTTCTAGCATATTGTCATTTTGCTTCGATTATTCGTAAGCAAGGTTGAGGGGATGACTTTTACCATCGACCATCTAAATAGACTGTAAAACCCCCGTCTTTATCGTGGCAGATTAATAAGGCTTCAGCGTCGGGCCACCAAGGTGCTATTTTCGAGCATTGACGAGGATAAGGACCAAGGATGGATGGGTCGGTTTGTCCTAGTGAGGACTTCTGATATAATCTCCGTCGAGAAGATTCCATTCCTCAAAGAGTGGAACATGAAACATAAGTACAAATCCCGCCCTTGACCTCCATTTACTGTTTCGCTCCTTTTGCTTTTTCTCATCGATGTTCCTTCCTATGGTGCAACAGTCTCTTGGGTGCCTGGGGCATTTCCGAACCTTGAGGGCTGGGTTCAGAAACTGGCATTTACCTCTTCATATGTTGAGAGTTTGTGGTGTGATTTGGCAAGGGGCCGATGGGAGGCCAAAAATCATCATAAGTTTCTTTTCATGTGTTTGACGCTCTTTTCTGAAATATCTCTTTTTTACTTCTACTTGATTTCCTTTCAAATAGGTCTCGGGGACAATGCTATCATGAGGCCCCCGTCTCGGGAGGAGGAGGTTCCGCCGTCAGTCCCGAAGCTGTCGAAGGAGAAGAAAAGAAAAAAGGTCTCACCTTCCGAGACTCCAAAGCCTAAAAAGAGCAAGGCTCGTAAGTCGATGAATGACACCGCCTCCCTACCTGCCGATATAGCTCAGCGACTACGAGATGAAGAAGAGGAAAAAGAAGATGCTGACTACGAGCTGGTGGCCCGAAAGAGGAGCGTCGAGGTCTCAAAGGCCGCTGAGCCGGTGATGATCGAGGAGGTTCAGCCTCGGACCAAGGAGATCTTGGAGGATGGCCCGAGCAAAGTCCCCCGAGTCTTCGAAAGCTGAAGATGCCCCCCGTCGTGACGGGAAATCGGTGGACGTACCTGAAGGGGCCAGTTCTGAGGCCCTTTGAAATGAAGAGAATGCCCCAAGTGACTTGCTTTGGGCAATAGATATTAGCAATTCGCACCCCCTCCCCACATTTTCCGAGGGGCAAATTCAGGAAGCCCAGGCCATGGAGAACCCCGATATGGGAATGGCCCACGAAGGGGAGGACCTTTTTCATGGTTGCATTATGGGAGTTGAAGATGCTTCTGATTTGGGTGATGCATCGAGTATCTTCAATGAGACTCAGCGACTTCTGAGTCAGGTAAGCCTTAGCTCCCTTTATCAATATTACCTTTGCCTTTCTTGCTTGATTTTCTTTTTTTCTTCATAGGCTTTGAAGCTTACGGGAAGCGTATTTTATATCCAGGGCAGAACTGAACCGGTGTGAGGCCGATCTCACAAGGCTCACAGAGGAAAGAAATGCCCTTGAACTCCTTAGTGGGCAAAAGGAAGAGGAGATCAAGGACCTCCGAGCTGAACTAGCCATAGCTCACAAAGAGCAGACCGACCTGATTGAGCAGGTTAAACAAATTCCCTTAGAAGCTCGATATATCAATTCGGGAACGACGACTAACACTTCGAACCTGCAGGTTCAGCAGAAGGCCAAAAAGATCAAGCACCTTTGCGAGGAGGCCAAGATGAAGGAGGCAGAGACTTAGGGGTGGAAGTAACACATGGACTGCCTTGCCTCGGTGAATGACACTGATCGGGCCCAGCTGTTTTCGGCCGAACGTCAACTCTAAAGCATGAAGGAGGAGAGCTTTGCTCGAGCAAAGAAAATTGAGGAGCTCGAGGCTCGGTTGGCCTCTGAGCTTGCAAAGTCCATACCTGAGGCAGAAAGAGTAAAGGCTGACGCGAAGGGATCGTGGCCGTCTACCAAGCTGATGTGGAGGCTGCTCACGCTCGAGCAAAGGAATTTTCCGACGCTGCTCAGGTTCGATCATTCTGCGTTGCTGAGCATGCCAAATGCCAGTCTCGGAGAGAGACTCTTGAGGAGATTCATGCTCGCGACTTTGACCTTACTATCGATATTGAGAACGTGAAAGTACTCGAGACCGAGGCCGAAGCGTTGCTTGCTTCTGATGACGATTCAGGGAGCTCGAGTGGATCCGAGAGTGGAGGTGATGAAGATGAGGCTCCCGAGGAATATTAGGCACTTAGAAATTTTTCTTTTTCAGATTTTTTGTGTAAGACCCTAAGTGGTCTTTGTAATTTTTTTTACATATATGAAAGATCCCTTTTCTTTCTGACTCGTCTCCAAATTTTGTTTTGTGAAAACTACGATTTGCTTTTCGCCTTATGATAATTTTGATATACTTTATATCTAGTGATCATTTTGACTCACTTCGTTGCCTTGCGAAAACTTTGTCGAAGTCAGATTAGTATAGTCTCTATAATCGAGTGAGTATTTGCTCGAACTCAGAGTAGAAGAAACCCTTAGGTTTTAGTTGATCGAGGGTGGATTCTCGAACTCAAAAATATAATGGTCCTTAGGCTCTTGAATATGGCCGATATGGCCTTAAAAGAGTGGCTTTTTCCCTTTTTGGCTTAAAAAGATTGATCATATAAAAATTTATTATGCCTTAGCACGAGATAACTCTGTACCCATCAGGATTCTCGAGAGTTAGAGTTATCGAAACGCTTTACCTTGTTATGCCTTAGCATAAGCTTGTTCGAGAGTTCGAACAATTTGGTACCCCTTAAGGTTTTTGAGGGTTGATGTTATCGAAACCCTTTGTAATTTTGCTGAGGGTAGCCTTTTTTAACCGGTTTTATGAAAATATTTGAAGGCCTGTTTGATTACGGAATTCGGACATCTAACAACCGTGCTAGTTTGGCCGTACACTTCAACTTGAGATTTGCCCTTAGGGCTTGTTTCTCGATTGTACTTCGAACTTGTTCAAAGAGTTAGTCCCCGAGTGGGGTGGCCGTGGCCTAAAAAATCGAGGATTTCCTTTTTAAGGTCTTAGGATTTCGAAGTTTAATAATTCGAGCATGTCGATTTTCAGACAGCGGTCCCCGAGTGCGGGGTTAATTGCTTGAGCTTTAGTTGTGATTTGGCTCTTGAGCCGGTTTCCGCAACAGATCGTAAGTATAAAATTGTAAAGTATAAATTTCACTAAGGCATGGGACATTTGGTAGGGAAAAGATACTTCTTTCAATAGATCATTCATGCGTACATGTTTTGCCATTAGGGATCGAGTAATCTACACGGGCATGGTTTATTTGACCGTTTGGCCTTTTACAAAATTTACCTATCGAGACCCTATCGACACGAAGTATTTTCCTTGAAAACATACATCCGAGGGTGATGCCTCCCAGTATTCGAGGTTGATTATACAGAAACCTCGGATACTATTGAATTGATATAAGTTAGCACGAACAATGGTTGCCTCGTTAAAACCTTGCCTGAAAAACCCATTTGGGATAAAAGCCGGTCGAAGGAAAAAAGAGTGCAGCGCATGCTTTCAAACCTAAGGACTTCGTTTTTGGAGAGAACTTCGACATCTTTGACCAGACACCTGCAATAAGTTAGTATGAAATACAAATGAAAAAGGAGGAAGTCATACCTTAGAAATAGTATCGTTTGAGGAGTGATATATTCCAATTATTTGGCAATTGTTCACCGTCCATTGTGCCAAGTTTGTAAGATCCCTTTCCGATGACATCGAGGACCTGATATGGCCCTTCCCAATTCGGGCCGAGTTTTCCTTCATTTGGGTCTCGAGTATTGAGGGTGAATTTTATTAGAACTAAGTCCCCGATTCGAATGTGGCAAAGATTGGCTCTTCGGTTGTAGTATCTTTCAATACGCTGCTTTTGTGCTGCCATTCTGACGAGGGCGGCTTCCCGTTTTTCATATGCCCCGACCAATTTTGTGCTGCCATTCTCCCATTCTACTTGTGTTCATAGCCTCGTGATTCGACTCTTCCGTTGTGTATCGAAACCAAACGCTAGGTTCCCCGACCTCGACCAGGATCAGACCTTCGGCGCCATATACTAAGGAGAACGGTGTTGCCCCCATACTAGATTTTGACGTTGTTCGATATGCCCAAAAGACTTCGAGTAAAATTTCTCTCCATTTTCCCTTAGCGTCGTTCAATCTTTTCTTTAGATTCTGAATGACGGTCTTGTTTGTTGATCCAACCTGTCTGTTCCCACTAGGATGATACGACGTCGACAATATCCATTTTATTTTGTGATCCTCGAGGAACTTCATTACTTTGCTGCCAATAAACTATTTTCCATTGTCGCATATGATCTCGGCAGGTATCCCGAATCGACATACGATGTGATCCCAGATGAAGTCTATACATTATTTTTCTCCCTCGAAAGCCTGTGCTTCAACCCACTTAGAGAAGTAGTCGGTCATAAATAAAATGAATTTAGCTTTACCTGGGGTCAATGGCAGAGGACCAACGATGTCCATCCCCTATTTCATGAATGGCCAAGGGGATAGGACTGAATGAAGTTGTTCTCCTGGTTGGTGGATCATCGGCGCATGTCTTTGGCACTTGTCACATTTTCGAACGAATTCCTTAGTGTCCTTTTCCATATCGATCCGATAGTATCCCACTCTGATGACCTTGTGAACCAGGGATTCGGCGCCGGAATGGTTTCCACAAGTACCTTTGTGAATTTATCGTAGAACGTAGTTTGTGTCTCCCAGACCTAAACAAATCGCCAATGGTCCATTGGACATCCTTCTGTATAATATTCCATGTTCGGCCAATGTGAATCATGCAGCCTTTGTTCGTAGAAGCTTCCCGTTCTTTAAGTATTCGATGTACTTATTCCTCCAATCCCAGGTTAAACTTGTGGAGTTTATCTCGGCGTGCCCTTCCTCGATCACTGACCTTGAAAGTTGTATGACAGTTCCCGAGCTAAGTTCATCATCTCCGATCGATGACCCCAAATTTGCAAGGGCATCGGCATCGCTATTTTGTTCCCGAGGCACCTGCTGTAGCGTCCATTCTCTAAATCGATGTAGAGACACTTGTAATTTGTCTAAGTACCTCAGCATCCAATCTTCCCGACGAACCTCGAAAGTCCTGTTAACCTGATTTACCCAAGTTAGGAGTCACACTTGGCCTCGATGACCTCTGCTCCCAAGCTCTTAGCTAGCTCGAGACCTGTAATCATGGCCTCATACTCGGCCTCATTTTTAGTCAATTTCGGAGTTTTAATAGATTGACTAATTGTATTTCCTATGGGCGGCTTCAAAACGATTCCCATCCCGGACCCGTTCACATTAGAAGCATCATCCGTGAAGAGGGTCTACACCCCCGAAGATGTACCCGATTTTAACAATAGCTCCTTTTCGACCTCGGGTACGAGGGCTGGCGTGAAGTCGGCCACGAAGTCTGCCAAGATTTGAGACTTGATGATTGTTCGAGGTTGATACTCGATGTTGTACCCGCTAATATCGATGGCCCATTTGGTCAATCGGCCCGAGAGTTCGGGTTTGTACAAAATGCTGCGAAGGGGGTAATTGGTTACAACACAAATTGGGTGACATTGAAAATACGGTTTTAATTTCCTAGAGGTGCGAATTAGAGCAAGCGCTAACTTTTCTAAGTGTGGGTACCGGGTCTCCGCTTCTCCTAAAGTTCGACTAACAAAGTAAACAAGAAATGCGTACCTTGCTCTTCGAAAACTAGGACACCACTTACCGCAACTTCCGAGACTGCCAAAATAAGTAGAGTTGCTCGTCCGCTTTCAGAGTATGAAGCAATGGGGGGCCCAAGAGATACCGCTTTAACTCTTCCAACGCTTGTTGGCATTTCGGGGTCCAAGCAAAATTGTTCTTCTTTTTAAGTAGTGAGAAGAACCTGTGACTTCGATCCGAGGACCTCGAGATGAACCGGCCTAAGGCGGTTTCGCCCTGTTAATCTTTGCACGGCCTTAACACTGTCTACGAACGCGATTTCCTCGATTGCCTTGATTTTATCGGGGTTGATCTCGATTCCTAGATTTGACACTATAAAGCCGAGGAACTTGCCCGAACCGACCCTGAATGCACATTTCTCAGGATTGAGCTTCAAGTTGTATTTTTTCAACAGGTTGAAGGTTTCCTGCAAATGTTTCAAATGGTCCTCTGCGCGCAGGGAGTTAACTAACATGTCATCAATATAAACCTATTTACCTATTTTGTTCTTCGAACATTCGATTTACTAAGCGTTGATAAGTAGCACCAGCATTTTAAACCCAAACGGCATTACATTATAGCAATAATTAACGTATTTAGTAATGAATGAAGTCTTTTCCTGATCCTTCAGGTTCATTTGTATTTGATTGTACCCGGAGTAGGCATCGAGAAATCTGAGGGTCTCGTGGCTGGCTGTGGCATCGATCATACGATCGATATTCGGCAAAGGAAAAGAATCTTTAGGGCATGCTTTGTTTAATTCTTTATAGTCTATGAACATTCTGAGTTTATTCCTCTTTTTAGGGACTACCACCACGTTTGCTAGCCATTCGGGATACTTTACTTCTCGAATGAACCCTATTTTGAGAAGTTTGGTTACCTCATCCTTGATGAATCCATGCTTAACCTCGGACTGTGGCCTTCTCTTTTGCTTTACCGGCCTGAACTTCGCATCCAAGCTCAATCGATGAGTGGTAGTCTCCGGTGGGATGCCTGTCATGTCAAGGTGGGACCAAGCAAACACAATCCATATTTTTAATAAGGAATTTAATGAGTTTTTCCCTAAGATCGGGAGTTAACCCCGTGCCCAGGAATACCTTCCGATCGGGCAGGTGCTCGATCAGTATGACTTGTTCCAACTCTTCAACCATTGACTTCGTGGCATCGCAATCATCGGGGATTATGAATGTTCGAGGTATCATATAACCATTATTCTCGAAAGTTTCCTACTGCTCCGATCTGGTCAAGGCCGACTACTGTGGTTGCTATTTGACTTCTTGCTTTCCCTTCGTTGATGATAGTGCCGATACCGGTATTACCTCATCAATTGCAATCATCTCTTTGGCTGCGTGTTGTTTGCCGTACACCGTTTTGATTACTTTCGGTGTTGGGAATTTCAAGACTTGATGAAGCATTGAAGGTACTGCCCTCATATTATGAATCCAAGGTCTTCCGAGTAGCGCGTTGTACCTCATATCACCATCGATCACATGGAACTTCGTTTCCTGGATTATTCCGGCCACGTTTACTAGCAATATGATTTCCCCTTTGGTGGTTTAACTCGCCATGTTGAAACCGTTGAGTACTCGAGCCGCAGGCACGATTTGATCCTGAAGGCCGAGTTGCTCCACGACCTTTGATCGAATAATATTTGCTGAGCTACCTGGATCAACCAACACACGTTTAACTTGAATTTTATTCATAAGGATAGATACTACCAGTGCATCGTTGTGAGGCTGTTCGATCCCTTCTGCATCCTCATCATTGAAAGATAAGGTATCTTTTAGCAAGTAGTCCCGGGTACATTTCTCCCTTGTGATTGTACCTTTGGTGCGTTTGAATGTCGGGCCCTGAGGGATATCGACCTCACCAAAGATCATATGAATCACGTGTTGCGGTTCCTCCTGTTCATTTTTCCTATTTGCATCCCTGTCTCTGAAGTGATTTTTAGCTTGGTCACTCAAGAACTCACGAAGATGACCTTCGTTGAATAAACGAGCTACCTCCTCCCTTAATTGTCTGCAGTCTTCGGTTTTGTGACCATGGGTTTCGTGGTATTTTTCACATTTGATTCGGGCTCCTTTGAGCTGGATCGGTCAGTAAGGGTCTAGGCCATCTAGTGTCCTTGATCCGACCGATGGATGATACAATACCAGATGCATCGATGCTAAAATTGTATTTCGACAATCGAGGTGCTTCCTTGGATCCGGCATCCCTATGAAACCGTTCTTGCTCATAAGTCCTCGGCAACTCTGTCCCCGATCATTTCTTCTATCATTCCGTACGGGGTTGCTTCCGAGCCCGTTATTTCTCCGATCTCCATTGTATGGCTGCTACCTGTCTCTATTTGATCGCGGTTCCTGATCGACATCCCGTTTAACTCTGTCCACGGACCTGTTGGGATAAATCGAACCAGCTGGAGTTACCAATTGATCATCTTCGACCCTAATCTTCGACTAATACCGATTGTGTATGTCGGCCCAAGTGACAGTTGGATATTCAATTAAATTTTGCTTCAACTGTTGTGAGGGTATGGAACTCCGAGTGTTGAGACCATGTGTAAAATCTTAAATAGTCCATTCGTTGGTGACTGGAGGCAAATCCATTCGTTTCGTTTGGAACCGAGATACGAATTCCCTGAGCATCTTGTTATCTTTTGTCTTACTTTGAAGAGGTCCGATTTCCTTGTTGCAACTTTAATGGCTCCGGAAGGATTAGTAATTGAGATTATGTAAGTTATCCAAGAGGATATTTTTGTACATAAAAGGAATTCGAATTTGGGCAAACCTTCAGAATGATGGTAGTAGAGTAGTCGATCTGATCTCGCGCGCGGGCGGATAGAAATGCCTATAGAAGGTGTGTACAAGGCCCTGGAAGGAATTCACTGCCCTATGGCTGACCGGCGATTACTAGCGATTCAGGTTTCATGCAGGCGAGTTGCAGCCTGAAATCCGAACTGTGGACGGGTTTTTTTGGAAAAGCAGGGGAACCTTCCGCATGAAAGCGAAAAGAAGCGAGCGATCAAGAAATGCAAAGAAAAGTTCCACTTCTTCTAAGATAGAATAAGAATAAGCAGAATTGCTTAAGTAAGGTAGTCAGGCATGGTGCTAGAACCTTGTTCAGAGATGTTTTTGCTGGTATTGACCCAGATTTAGATGCTCAAGTCGAATTTGGAGCGTGGTCATTTTATTTTGATCTTTCCATACATAACCAAAGAAGGGAAAAGATTGTTCAAGTGTCTCAGGTCCCAGAAGTGCATGATAAATGCCGCCAAAGCCCAGAACTTCAAAAACATGTACTCCGTCGAAGGCAAAGAGGTTCGCTATAAAATTATTTATTTGAATATGTTATTTCTATCAGACTGTCCATATCCGGTTCATCCTTCGGAACCATATCACATCTATTCTCATTATGAGAAGGGGTCATTCGGGACTATTTCTTTTTCGATTCATCCCTGGCCTCATTCAAGAATTGTTTTCAATTCTCGAGCCTTTCACAAAGGAATCTGCGAGCATAGCAAACGAATCAATAGAGTTGGGTGCTAAGTTATGATACCATATCATGGCACCTTTTGATAAAGTTTCTCCAAATTTCTTCAATAGAACGGATTCAATCTCATCATCTTCCAAGTCATTTCCCTTTATTCCGCATATGTACGAAGTGACGTGCTCATTAGGATCGGCTGTTCCATTGTACTTAGGTATGTCTGGCATACGGAATTTCTTAGGAATGGGCTTCGGAGCCGCACTTTGAGGAAAAGGCTCCTGCACGAACTTCTTCGAATCCAAACCCTTTAGGATCGGGGGTGTCCCCAGTATTTGGTCCACTCATAAGTTGTACGTTTCTACCTTTTTGTAATTAGCCTCGATTTCCTTTTCACCTGATTCTATTCGTTTAGTGACTCCTTGAGCATCTTCATGACGGCGGGGTCAGTTCCCAATCCACTATCGTTCATTTTCTCATGTACAGGTTCGATCCTATGAACAACTTCCTGTGATGTGTCGAGTTTGATTCTGCTTGGTGCTTGATTCTGATTTTGGAGCTGCGCTATCTTTGCTTGCTGAGTTTGTAACATTTCAAATATCATTCGAAGGCTAATCCCACCTTCTTCACCACTCTATGTGTTCTGATCGGCTGCTCGGGCGTCTCTACGGATGCTATTTTAAGGGTCGGCGCTTACATTTCCATGATTGCAACACGAGAGTTGACATCGACTGGATTTATGCCTGTGGTCCATCGGGATTGATTGGAGGTACTATGTTTCCCGGGGCGACTATGTGATCATTCTGACCATGAAGACCAAGGCTGGTGTCTGTGTGAGTGGGCACTACTTGAGAGTTCGACATGTTGATTCCTGAAATCAAAGACACTTATGAGAACAAGCGTAAAAGCAGTGTGTGTTATGAGGATTAATACTAGGTAATCACTATTATCCTTATCCCCACGGTGGGCGCCAAACTGTTTACCCTAATACTGATAACAATTAAACTTATAATGTGGTTTTAAGGATACTTGATTTCACCTAATACCAATTGATTAAATGAAGATAAGTAATTGAAATTGATAATAATATAAAGCAAACCAGTGTTTGAACAAAGCCCTCGAGTTGAAATACCCTCGAGCTAGTAGAGCAAGAACAGTTAAAAAACAGCAAACTGATAAACAAGAGAACGTGAATTAAAGAGAGAATATTATATTGCTTTGATCTGTGTGAATGTGAGATGCCTACAAATGATGGGGACTCCCCTTTATATAGTAGAGAAATCCTAATTATGGTATAACTTTAATTACATAAGTAAATCCCATGATTAGCCTAAACTACCGCCCTTGATTTGATCCGTTCCAGGATTTCCACCGTGATCTTCGACCGGTTACGGATATATCGCCCTTCTGTTATTGTAATTTGCTCGAAGTCGGTCATATTTGGTCTCGATCGTTGTTGGCCTCGATCTCGACGGGAACCTCGATTCTCGAACTCGACACCTCATCTTCGTGCTCTGGCCCGATCCACTACGAGGCTGACCCTCGACGTGATCCCCTTGTCTTCATTAAATAGCAAAATCGGACAAGCCCGATTTTAACCGTATACATTGTCGTGTAAGGCTCAGTAAACAAAAATATCATCTTTATCGTGACTTTTTTATTTCCAAGGCTCAAACTCAAAATTTTTAATCAAGAATAGACTGATCTTTATCTATCACACCATAATCCTCGATAGTATAACTTTATGCTTCTGATCTTCAAATTAGCCCTTGGGAAATTGATAAGGGCACTGAAACGTCATCTACATTCAGCATATAAAAGCTAGTATGTGGTGTATGCTGTTTTACTTTCTTCTTTTTTATTTTTGCAATTTTAAGTTTATATATAACTATTTTTATTGCTACATCACAATCCCCAATCTTGTATTTACATTATGATTGAGAGAGTACAATTTAACGTGATCTTCTTTCTTTATGGCAAAGATTTAGAGGTAAAAAAAGAGAATTAGTTTTTTTTGTGTGGAGAAAATGACATTGCATAGCTGATGTCGTGCGATAATTTCATATACTTTGACGTTATTTACCCTATTTGCTTGTTGTTTGGATGCTAATTTGTGCGACAATTGCGCTTAATAGAGCTTATTTCATGTGTAGGAATGCTTGGACATGAATTGAAAGAAAATTTGCATGAAATGGTACCTCAGGGCTACAAAATGGAGCAAAAAAAAAAGGTGTGCAAGGAAACAAAAATTTAGTGCCATAGATAGTGCCTCGCGCCGAAAATTCAGTGCTATAGATAGTGCCTTGCGCCGAAGATTCAGTGCTACAGACAGTGTCTTGCGCCAAAATTCAGTGCTACAGACAGTGCCTTGCACTGAAACGACAGTGCTACAGGCAGTGCAAGTTGCCAACAATGCCATCCGAAAAGAAGTTTATTCCTCTTTAGTATTGGACATGTAAATTCGGCCCTTACCCTATAAATACCCTTAAAAGTTAGTTGTTGAAGGGTTAGACATTATTAGAGAGGCAAGAGGCTACGAAATATTTTGGTATCACGAATTTTCTTCATTTTAAATTCACTATATTGAAATTGTAACGTTTATAGTCTTGGGTGTTACAGGTGCTTGCTTAGAAACTCCTCAAGAACAAGTGAATTTTTTGAAGCATTATCGGATCCTGAGAAAGCTTTCTAGGCATTAAATCGTGTAAACAAGAAGAACAAACAACAACAGAATTCAACAGAATGAATCGACGACGTGGGTGACGTAATAGACAATCCAAACAACAGAAATAATGAGAATGACCTGAACAATCAGGGTGTGGAACCTCTAGTTCCAGAAGAAGCCTTATATGATTGGGCACAACCCACCGCTGAAAATCTGGCAACCGCAATTGCAGTCCCTCAGATACAAGAGGATTCATTTCAAATCACAAATAACATGCTACATCTGCTGCAGAACAAGGGACTGTTCTGCGGGTCTTACATTGAAGATCCACAGCAGCATCTGAAAAACTTTTTGTCAATTTGTGTCACTCAAAAGCAACCGAATGTGACACCGGAAGCAATTAGACTGTTATTGTTTCCATTCTCAGTGACTGGAGAAGCTCAGACTTGGCTCAATTCGCTCCCATAAACTCCATCACCACTTGAGAGGAGTTAGTCAAGCAGTTTTTCAACAAGTTCTACCCACCCAATAAGACTAACAAGCAAGTTGATAATATATTGAGCTCTAGGCAGAAACCAGCTGAAACACTACAAGAAACGTGGGAAAGGTTCAAAAGGATGCTGGTTAAGTGTCCACACCATGGCATTCAAAATCAGATGTTGGGACAAAGGTTTTACATGGGATTGGGAGATATCTTGAAGACCAACGTTGATGCTTCACTAAGTGGAGTATTTTTTAGCAAATCATTTAGAGAGTGTAAGGTCCGGGTAGATAAAATGGCTCAAAACTCAGGATGGATGACAAGAGACACTACAATCACCCATGTAGTTCACTCAGTAGCTTTGGACCCAAATAACTCCATAGCTGAGAATATGGCCACGCTGATGACGCAAATGAGTATCCTCACCAAGAAGATTGATGAATCAGGCCAGAAGCAAGTACACATAGTTGACACGGCTAGTGGGGGCTTATGTACACCATGCATTAACCAACCATATGTGTGCTCGTGGAGTGGTGAAAGTGACAACCATAACTATCAGGAGAATATGAATTATGTGGGCAACTATGGAGGCCAGAACAAGGTGGTCAGCCTTGGGGACAGCAGAATCAACAATATAGGCCAGCATATTGATAACTAGGGAATTTAACACATTTTATACCCCTTTGTGCTTATGCTTTGATTATAAATTCATACAAAGTAGTCCCAAAAGGCTCATAAGTTGTGCTTGATTGCAGGTTTGATCAACAAAGTGACAAGATGTCAAAGATCAGCTCAAAAGGAGTGAAACCTGCACAAGTACCAAAAGACAAGACAAACTCAGGAAAAACAGGCCTAGTGCGGCCGCACTACACTTTGTGCGGTCCGCACTAGAGAGGTTCAGAGACTCAGCATTTCAGGCTTCAAAGCAATGCGGCCGCACTAAATTTTGTGTGGTCCGCGGTGGACCTCCGCGGCCGCACAATCATTTTGTGCGGTCCGCAGAGGCAAGGTTCAGAGAGATGCCAAGTGGAAAGATTTAAGCCTGTGCGATCCGCGGTCGACTTTGTGCGGACCGCGTTAGAAGCCTCCGCGGTCCCAGGCTATTCTGTGCGGTCCGCGGAGCCTGGGTTCAGAGATTCAAAATTTCAAGTTCAAGAGCCTAGTGCGGCCGCACACCATTTTGTGCGGTCCGTACTGATCCCGCATGGGCAATTTTGTCTAGTTTTTCCAGCTTAGTATAAATAGATTCTTTTTCCATTTTTAGGGCATCTGACGTTGTAATACAGTAGCTGCGCTCGTGACAAGACTTTTCTTAGCAGTTTTGGGCATTTTTACTTAGCTTTAATCGTTGAATCTTTGTATTTACATTAGTAATTAATTAATATGTCTTTCTCTTCATCTATTTCTGTGATTTTCTCTTCAAGCATGAGTAGCTAGACCCATTAGCTAGGGTTGTGGCTCAACCCTAGTGTGGGTAATTGATGGGTGTTGTGATTTAAGGTTAGGTTGACTATGCGTGTTTGTTATTTGGGTCAATTTTATGGTTTAATTTATGAATTAGTGGTTGCAAACACTAGTTTGTGCTAAGTTGACATGGGCTCTTCTTGAGAAAGAGAGACTAAGTTTCCAAAATTGACTCAACAAGGAATTGGGATGAACTCAAGAGATTTGATAGTCCCAATTAAAGGGTCAAACCTCGAGAGAGTAATACCCGACTTGAAGCCTAGTTGCTTGGGCAAATATGCATACCTAATTGGTCTTGAGAGAGTCAATTGGGCAAAACCACTCTTTCTACCGAGAGGTGTAGAGTGGGTAGTATTGAGCAACGGTTATAACATATTTCCCCAATCATGTCAATCGTGCCTTAGATGCAATTACCCATCGATTAGCCACCTAGGTGAAAGTCACTACTCTAGTGCCTTCTAAAAAATTAGAAACAACTTGTAGCAATTTACTCTTAGTCTAATTTAGTTGTAATTATAATTTGTAGATTGATCATAGTAGAATATAAAGAAAAACCAAAAATGAATAGAAGACCAATTAAGAACACATACGCAATCCTAAACTAGATAGATACTCGATTCCAATCCTAGCTCTCTGTGGATTCGATCCCGACCCAAAATCGGGTAAAAGCTATTGCGACCCTCTCTTGCTACTTATTAGTAGTGCGGAGTTGGATGCGATCACTTTTTGGCGCCGTTGTCGGGGAGCTAACGATTTTGGCTATCTATTTAGTTAGTTTTGTGTGTTGTTCTTCTTTCCTTCTTTGTTACTAATTTGTGTGTGTGTGATTACTACAGGTACCAAATGGCTTTAAATGCTAATGACCCTCTTGGAAATGTGCTTGCGGGGGAGGAGGTTGATGAAATTGGAGAGGATGAGGTGCCTCTTGTACCTCCCAGACCACGACGAGGCCGTCAGGCCAATGCTAATGAGAACGTTCCAGACCCTCCTCCGCCACCTCCAAGAGTGGCTCCCAGAATATTACCGAATTAAGGGTATGCGAGTGCTATTGTCCCTCCCAAAATCCGGGCGGGGTATTTTCAAATAACCAATGTGATGTTGACCTTTCTCGAGCAACGTAGGTATTTCACGGGCGCCTCCGATCAAAATGCCTACAAGCATCTCAAGGGGTTCGTGGATACATGTTGGGGTAGCAAGCAGACGAATGTGTCCGAGGATGCTCTTAGGTTGAGGCTTTTCCCATTCTCACTTCGGGGGAAAGCACTGGATTGGCTAGAGAGACTCCCCAACCATTCCATCACAACTTGGGATGAGTTGGCGGATAAGTTTATTGCTAAATTTTTCTCACCCGGGCACATGGCGGCACTTCGAGTTGAGATATTGGCTTTCAAGCAAGAGCCCACGGAACCTTTGCATGAGATTTGGGAGCGGTTTAGAACGATGGTGAAGGAATGTCCCAATAATGATATGACGGAGGCGATGATACAACAAACCTTCTATCGGGGCATCAATACTACAAATCAATGCATAGTCAACCAATTGGCTGGGGGTAATTTCATGAAGTTGCCTTATGACGAAGCTTGTGAGATTCTTGATGAGAATGCCGATACATCCTCCGCATGGAAAAGTAGAGCCAATGTTCCTCAAGGTGACCCTACGGTTATTCATTTGCATAAGGAAATACACGACCATGGGCAAGCTATAGCGGAGTTGAAAACTACTATGAACCAATTGGCTAAGGCACAGTTGCAACAAGTCCAAAACCCTCGCCAAGTGAATGCTATGGAAGGTGTTAATCTTCTTACCAACAAGAGAAGGCAAAGAAGGCAACAAAACCAAGGGAATTCTGAGCAATTTGCTGATGATTGTGATGGGTTTCAAAATGATGGCTATGATGAGCAAAATGAAGAGGTACAATATGTGAACAATTTTCAAGGCCAACGGGGCAACTCTTCAAACAAACAACAGTGGNCCAGATTCCGAACCTGATCAAGTTCTTCTTGGAAATTCAGCAGCTTTTGTTCGAGTTGGGATGCATTTTCTTTGGAAACCTGAGTAACATGACCATGAGTGACCTCTACCCATTCAGTTGAGTTCTCCTTTCTGGTGTTATTCAAATTTTCCATCTTCCCTTTGTTCTTGTTTTTGACAGGACTAAGAGGAGGAGTGGGTGGAGGGACCCTGGATCTCGTGGGATAAGATGATGTTGCCAGAGTGCACGAACTAACCTTTGGGGAGGGAAAATAATAAAGAAAAAGTAAAAACAAAATAGGTAATAAGTTAGTGAGGATTATAAAAAGCGTTGCGATATTTAAACACATAGTGCAGAATGTAAGCCGTGTCCTAGTTTGGGGACCTCTTTGTGCCCGAGGTAGGCCTAGCGACAAATTGATTTGGAGAACTTAGAATGCTAAATACCTCATATTATTGATAAAAAGTAGACGAATCCCAAATCGACACTAAATAACAGGAAATAAAAGTCGCTAGTGGCCATTGGCCTTATTACATTTCATAAAAAGAAGAAAACTCCTATCTATTTGGTCCCAGAAGGACCTTCCCCAGATTCGGCATCCCCGGCTCCATCGAATAGCTTCCCCAGCTCGCGAAGTCCTGATAACTAGGGATTTTGACGCATTTTATACCCCTTTGTGCTTATGCTTTGATTATAAATTCATACAAAATAGTCCCAAAAGGCTCATAAGTTGTGCTTGATTGCAGGTTTGATCAACAAAGTGACAAGATGTCAAAGATCAGCTCAAAGGAGTGAAACCAGCACAAGTACCAAAGACAAGACAAAACTCAGGAGAAACAGGCCTAGTGCGGTCGCACTACACTTTTTGCGATCCGCACTAGGGAGATTCAGAGAGTTGGATTTTCAGGCATCAAGGCAGTGCAGCCGCAGAAGGTTTTGTGCGGTCCGCACTGAGGCACCGCGGCCACACGACCATTCTATGCGGACCGCAGAACCAAAGTTTAGAGAGATGCCAAATTTAGAAGATGAAGCCTGTGCGGTACGCAGTCCATTCTGCGCGGACCGCATTGAAAGCCTCCGCGGCCGCAGTCCATGCTGTGCGGTCCGCGGAGCCTGGGTTCAGAGAGTCAAAATTTCAAGTTCAAGAGCCTAGTGCGGCCGCACACCATTTTGTGCGGTCCGCACTGACCCCGCAGTGGCAATTTTGTCTAGTTTTTCCAGCTTAGTATAAATAGATTCTTTTTCCATTTTTAGGGCATCTGACGTTGTAATACAGTAGCTGCGCTCGGGAGAAGACTTTTCTTAGCCATTTTGGGCACTCTTACTTAGTTTTAATCGTTGAATCTTTGTATTTATATTAGTAATTAATTAATATGTCTTTCTCTTCATCTATTTCTCTTATTTTCTCTTCAAGCATGAGTAGCTAGACCCATTAGCTAGGGTTGTGGCTCAACCCTAGTGTGGGCAATTGATGGGTCTTGTAATTTAAGGTTAAATTGACTATGGGTGTTTGTTATTTGGGCCAATTTCATGGTTAATTTATGAATTAGTGGTTGCAAACACTAGTTTGTGTTGAGTTAACTTGAGCTCTTCTTGAGAAAGAGAGCCTAAGTCTCCGAAATTGGTCCAACAATGAATTGGGGCGTACTCAAGAGATTGATAGCCCCAATTAAAGGGTTAAACCTCGAGAGAGTAATACCCGAATTGAACCCTAGTTGCTTGGACAAATATGCATACCCAATTGGTCTCGAGAAAGTCAATTAGGCAAAATCACTCTTTCTACCGAGAGGTGTAGAGTGGGTAGTATCGAGCAACGGTTATAACATATTCCCCAATCATGTCAGTCATGCCTTGGATGCAAGTACCCGTCAATTAGCCACCTAGGTGAAAGTCACTACCCTAGTGCCTTTTAGACCATTAGATACAACTTGTAGCAATTTACTCTTAGTTTAATTTAGTTGCAATTATAATTTGTAGTTTGATCATAGTAGAATATAAAGAAAAACCAAAAATGAATAGAAGACCAATTAAGAGCACATACGCAATCCTAAACTAGATAGATACTTGATTCCAATCCTAGCTCTCTGTGGATTCAATCCCGACCCAAAATCGGGTAAAAGCTATTGCGACCCTCTCTTGCTACTTATTAGTAGTGCGGAGTTGTCTGCGATCACTTTTTGGCACCGTTGCCGGGGAGCTAACGGTTTTGGCTATCTATTTCGTTAATTTTGTGTATTGTTCTTCTTTCCTTCTTTGTTACTAATTTGCGTGTGTGATTACTACAGGTACTAAATGGATTTAAATGCTAATGACCCTCTTGGAAATATGCTTACGGGGGAGGAGGTTGATGAAATTGGAGAGGATGAGGTGCCTCTTGTACCTCCCGGACCACGACGAGGCCGTCAGGCCAATGCTAATGAAAACGTTCTAGACCCTCCTTTGCCACCTCCAAGAGTGGCTCCCAGAGTATTATCGAATCAAGGGTATGCGAGTGCTATTGTCCCTCCCAGAATCCGGGCGGGCAATTTTCAGATAACCAATGTGATGTTAACCTTACTTGAGCAGCGTGGGTATTTCACGGGCGCTGCGGATCAAAATGCCTACAAACATCTCAAGGGGTTTGTAGAACATGTTGGGGTAGCAAGCAGACGAATGTGTCCGAGGATGCTCTTAGGTTGAGGCTTTTCCCATTCTCACTTCGGGGGAAAGCATTGGATTGGTTAGATAGACTCCCCAACCATTCCATCACAACTTGGGATGAGTTGGCGGATAAGTTTATTGCTAAATTTTTCTCACCCGGGCACATGGCGGCACTTCGAGATGAGATATTGGCTTTCAAACAAGAGCCCACAGAACCTTTGCATGAGATTTGGGAGCGGTTTAGAACGATGGTGAAAGAATGCCCCAATAATGATATGACGGAGGCGATGATACAAAAAACCTTCTATCGGGGCATCAATACTACAAATCAATGCATAGTCAATCAATTGGCTGGGGGTAATTTCATGAAGTTGCCTTATGACGAAGCTTGTGAGATTCTTGATGAGATGGCGGAAACATCATCCGAATGGCAAAGTAGAGCCAATGTTCCTCAAGGTGACCCTACGGTTATTCATTTGCATAAGGAATTACACGACCATGGGCAAGCTATAGCGGAGATGACAACTACTATGAACCAATTGGCTAAGGCACAGTTGCAACAAGTCCAAAACCCTCGCCAAGTGAATGCTATGGAAGGTGTTAATATGCTTGTCAACAAGAGAAGGCAAAGAAGACAACGCAACCAAGGGAATGCTGAGCAATTTGATGACAATTGTGATGGGTTTCAAAATGATGGCTATGATGAACAAAGTGAAGAGGTTCAATATGTGAATAACTATCAAGGCCAACGGGGCAACTCTTCAAACCAACAACAGTGGCGACCCCGGGACAATTGGGGCAATCAACAACAAAACAGTGGTAATTGGGGGAACAATAACCAAAACAACAACTGGGGCAATCAGAACAACCATCAAGGCAACCAAGGGAATTGGAATGGTAATAACAACAATTGGGGTGGCAACAATAATCAAAGTGGATGGAATAACGGAAATCAAGGAAACCGGGGGCAAGGCTTTCAAAGGCCCCCAATGTACCAACAAACGAACAATCCACCCCCTTTCCCTTCTCAAGGTCCTAGTTCATCGGGTAATGATATGGGTAGATCGAAATGATGTTCGAACAGATGATGAAGAAGAATGCGGATTCGGATGCACAAATGGCTTCCCACAATACCTCTATCAGAAATTTGGAGGTGCAATTAGGCCAAATCTCTCAATCATTGAATACTCGCCTGAAGGGTGCCCTACCAAGTGATACGGTAGTGAACCCAAAGGGTGGGAACAACCATGTCATGGCGGTTACAACATGAAGTGGGAGAGGCGGTGATGTGAATGCCTCGAAACAAAAGCAAGTTGTTGATGATGATGTTGAGTTGCAAGAAGATGCGGTTCCTTTGGTAGTTGAAGATGTGGTTGATGACAATGTGAACAATGAAGTGAGGATTGACATTAATGAAACCGAGGTGGAAACTCAAGAGGCCGTGAACCCGTCTAGGGAGCACGTAATTGACATGTCGGAGCCGGTTGTGCCAAGAGCCAAGGCACCTTTGCCTAGGCCACCTCCCCCTATCCTCAGAGGCTAGCCAAGCAGAAAAGTGAGAATCAATTCAAAAAGTTCATTGACATGATGAAGAGTTTATCCATCAACGTGCCTTTGGTGGAGGCTTTGGAGCAAATGCCTGGTTATGCTAAATTCATGAAGGATTTGGTTACAAAGAAAAGATCAATGGACTGTGAAACTATCAAGATGACCCACCAAGTTAGTGCTATAGTACATTCAATGGCCCCGAAATTAGAGGATCCTGGTGCTTTCACTATCCCCTGCACTATTGGTAGTGCAGACTTTGCCAAAGCTTTATGTGATCTTGGGGCAAGCATCAACTTAATGCCCTTCTCAGTTTTCAAGACTCTGGGTATTGGGCCTCCGAGGCCAACTTCCATGCGACTACAAATGGCAGACTGATCTATGAAGCGACCATTGGGTATTGTTGATGATGTGCTTGTCCGGGTGGACAAATTTATCCTGCCAGCGGACTTTGTGATTTTGGATTGTGAGGTAGACTATGAGGTCCCGATCATATTAGGGAGACCTTTCCTTGCAACGGGGAAGGCATTGGTTGATGTTGAAGCGGGTGAACTAACTTTCCGAGTGGGGGATGAGAAGGTCGTCTTCCATGTTTGCAAATCCATGAAGCAACCCAATAGCACCGAGGTGTGCTCATTTGTGGACATTGTCACAGCTGTGATCGTGGATGACACAAGTTCTATGATTAACGTGGAGGATCCCCTTGAGGCCGTGCTATTAAATCTTGATGTCAATGATGATGCAAGCAGAGTGGAGTGTGTCAATGCCTTACATGGGATGGGCTCTTATTCCTATGAGCCAAGAAAATTGTCTTTGGATCTTGAAAATCGGAAAACTCCACCAACCAAACCATCAATTGAGGAGCCACCGGTGTTGGAGTTGAAGCCACTACCTCCACACCTCAGGTATGAATTCTTGGGCTCTAATTCAACTTTACCAGTTATTCTTTCTTCTTGCCTTACTAACATGCAGGTTGAGGCCACTTTGGCGGTGCTTCAAAGGCGAAAAAGGGCAATTGGATGGACTCTGGCGGATATTCGGGGAATAAGCCCCGCATTTTGCATGCACAAAATTATTTTGGAGGATGATGCAAGGCCTTCCTTAGAACATCAAAGGAGGCTCAATGAGGCAATGCAAGAGGTGGTGAAGAAAGAAGTGATCAAGTGGCTAGATGCAGGTGTGGTGTATCCAATCTCAGATAGCTCATGGACTTCTCCGGTACAATGTGTGCCGAAGAAAGGTGGGATGACTGTGGTGAAAAATGACAACAATGAACTTATTCCCACTCGGACCATTACCGGGTGGAGAGTTTGCATGGACTACCGGAAGCTAAATAAAGTGACCCGCAAGGATCATTTCCCTTTGCCATTCCTTGACCAAATGCTTGATCGCCTTGCGGGGCGTGCCTTTTATTGCTTTTTGGATGGATATTCGGGTTATAATCAAATCTTAATCGCTCCGGAGGACCAAGAGAAGACCACATTCACTTGCCCATATGGCACATTTGCTTTCTCTCGGATGCCGTTCGGGTTGTGCAATGCTCCGGCGACCTTCCAACGATGCATGATGGCTATTTTCACCGATATGGTGGAAGACATTTTGGAGGTCTTTATGGATGATTTTAGTGTGGTTGGTGATTCATTTGAAGAGTGTTTGGGAAATTTGGATAGAGTTTTGGCCCGGTGTGAAGACACCAATCTAGTTCTTAATTGGGAAAAATGCCACTTCATGGTTGAAGAGGGCATAGTGTTGGGTCACAAAATTTCTAAGCATGGGATTGAAGTAGACAAAGCCAAGATTGAAGTAATTTCAAGGCTCCCTTCCCCCACTTCTGTCAAGGGGGTGAGGAGTTTTCTTGGACATGTGGGGTTCTACCGGCGATTTATTAAGGACTTCTCGAAGGTAGTGAATCCTCTTTGCAAGTTGCTAGAAAGGATGCAAAGTTTGTGTTTGATGAGAAATGCATGGAGGCCTTTGAACTTCTCAAGCATAAGTTGACCACCACCCCGATCATTACCGCACCCAATTGGAGTTTGCCTTTCGAGCTCATATGCGATGCAAGTGATATTGCGGTTGGGGCAGTGTTGGGTCAAAGAGTGAACAAAATGTTTCATCCCGTGTACTATGCAAGCAAGACTATAAATGAAGCTCAAAGGAACTACATGATGACGGAGAAGGAATTGTTGGCTATTGTGTTCGCCATGGAAAAATTTCGGCCATATCTTATGGGAGCCAAAGTCATAGTGCACACCGATCATGCCGCCCTTAGGTATTTGATGACAAAGAAAGACTCCAAGGCAAGGTTGATGCGATGGGTGTTACTTCTTCAAGAGTTTGATTTGGAAATAGTGGACCGGAAAGGTAGTGAGAACCAAGTGGCGGATCATTTGTCCCGCTTGGAGGAGGAAGGAAGGCCGTGTGATGGCCTAGAGATCAATGATACATTCCCTGATGAGCAACTACTTTCTGTGTCGATGTGTGATATGCCATGGTTTGCGGACATTGCTAATTTCCTTGTGACTGGCATCATCCCGTGTGAGCTCTCTTCTAACCAAAGGAAGAAGCTCAAACGGGATAGTCTGGACTTCTATTGGGACGATCCATACTTGCTCAAGATTTGCACCGACGGAGTAATCTGGAGGTGTGTACTTGAGGAGGAGCAAATTAGCATCCTAGAGGCTTGTCATTCCTCCCCCTATGGTGGCCATCATGGAGGGGTGAGGACGGCTTCGAAAGTTCTGAGTTGTGGTTTTTATTGGCCAACCTTGTTCAAAGATGCAAGTGATCTAGTAAAAAGATGTGATCAATGTCAACGAGCGGGCGGGATTTCCAAGAAAGATGAGATGCCTCTAAACACCATTCTTGAAGTTGATATCTTTGATGTATGGGGTATCGATTTTATGGGCCTTTTTGTAAGCTCGTGTGGTAACACTTACATACTTGTAGCGGTTGATTATGTTACAAAATGGGTTGAGGCCATGGCCTTTCCCAACAATGAAGCTAGGAGTGTGGTGGCATTTCTAAAGAAGAGCATTTTCACAAGGTTTGGTACACCCAGGCAATTATTAGTGATGGAGGATCGCGTTTTTGTAATAGAGCTTTTGATGCCTTGCTTTCCAAGTATGGTGTCAACCACAAAGTTTCTACGCCTTATCATCCTCAAGCAAGTGGCCAGGTTGAAGTGTCTAACAGGGAGATCAAGAGCATTTTGTCCAAAACTGTCAATGCCAATAGGACCGATTGGTCTAAAAAGTTAGATGATGCTCTATGGGCTTACCGGACCGCTTACAAGACCCCAATTGGTATGTCGCCGTACCGGTTGGTGTTTGGGAAAGCATGTCATTTACCAGTGGAGTTGGAGCATAAGGCCATGTGGGCCTTGAAGAAGTTGAATCTTGATTGGGATATAGCTGCTAATCTTCGGGTGGAGCAACTCAATGAGCTTGATGAATTTAGGTTCCATGCCTACTCTAGTTCGTCCCTGTACAAGGATAAAATGAAATATCTTCATGACAAATACACTTGGGGCAAAGAGTTCAAGGTGGGAGATTTGGTGCTCTTATTCAATTCTCGACTAAGGTTGTTCCCGGGAAAGCTGAAATCAAAGTGGAGTGGACCATTTGAAGTTGTGTTGGTGACCCCTTTTGGTGCTCCTGATTTTAAAAACAAAAATGAAGAAGTCTTTAGAGTGAATGGGCACCGTGTCAAGCATTATCTTGGGAAGTTTGATGATAGCCATGTGGTGGCTGTTGTTCATTTCAAATGATTGGATGGTAATATGCGTCGTGCCGCGACGTTAAATCAGGCGCTTCTTGGGAGGCAACCCATGTGTTTTTCTTCTTGTTTTCTTTGATTTTCTTTGTAGTATAGGAATGAATTTTGGACTAACTGGTTGTGAGATGTTATAGGGTTGAGTTGATGCAGTGCAGGACATAATTGAAAAAAATACACAGGTCTCTGAAGTTTGCAGTGCGGCCGCACTACCATTTTGTGCGGACTGCACTGGCAGAGGGTGAAAAAGTGAGTTCTCTGAAGTTTGACACCACGGCCGCAGTCCATATTGCACGGTCCGCGGTGGGCCTCTGCGGCCGCGGTCCATTTTGTGCGGACCGCAGAGGGCTGCCTTCTCAAACTTGAACGAAATAGCCCGGTGCGGACCGCGGTCCATTTTGTGCGGTCCACACTGGTAGGTGAGACTGGGCCCCAGGGTTTTCTCTATAAATAGACCTTGGGGGCCTCCTTTTACCCTTTTCGAACCCTTCACTCTCAGACCTAAGAAAACACTGTTCATCACGTACTTTGCTTGTAATTAATTGATTGGAACTTCTTGCTTCACTTCATCTCATTATCTGGTACCATAATCTTCATTGTACTTGTTTACTTTTGTTAATTGTTGTTTTTTTATCTTAACTTCTGTTCTTCTCCCTCCCGTAATTAATTCAATTGCTAGGTTAGATTGGTTTTGACTCTGATTCATGAAGGCTTAGTTAGTGTAATGGACTGGGTAATCATTTAGGGCCTCTAATTAGGTGGAAAATTGGACTTAAAATCAAAATTTCACGAACCCTAGTTTGGTGCCAAAACTGGGCAATCAGTGCGACCGCGATCAATTCTGTGCGGTCCGCGGTGCCCCAGTGCGGCTGCAGTTGCTTTTGTATGGTCCGCACTGCTGAGATTCAGAGGCTATGTTTTTGGAACCCCACACCTGTGCGGACCGCAGTAGGTTTTGTGCGGTCCGCGTTGACCCCAGTGCGGCCGCAGTTGATTTTGTGCGGTCCGCACTGGGTACTTCTGCAACATGTCTGCAACAATTCTTGTTCTGCTTCTGCTACTTTATTCTTAACTAATTACACTGATACTAACAAGCTGTTTGAACTGTGATTGCAGACAATGGTGAGACAAAGGGGTAAACAACCGGGCAGAGGAGAATCCTCCCGGGGAGGGAAAAAGAAGATGATAAAACTCACTCCCCAAGCTCGAGAACACATAAAAAGGACCAAAAAACTAATAAAAGCTGCTGATAGAGCTGCCTCCCATTCCTCGGGGAGTGAGTATGAACCATCAAGGGACATTTCTTCGGACTCCGTGCCAGAATATGTCGAAGACTGGTCGGAGAGACCGTAAGCCTTTCCTCGTTTGAACCTCGCCCTTCACTTTTAAGGCTATGCCATCCTAAGGTGCTGCTAAATGGATGGATCTTATCAACGTCCATGAATGATAAATCATAGATCGAACCGCCGAATCGGAAAAATTGGGTGCTATCATAAAGCTTTGTATCGGCTAAGTTCACGAGTTGGAGATAACTCGAATCGCTGACATCCGCCGCAGGGTAAACCACCGCCTCTCAGGTCCCCCGACTGATTCTACCATAGAGGCCAACGATAGACAATAACTCCCCCCCCCCCCCCGAACACAGCTTACAACTTTCATCGTACTGTGCTCTCCAAAGAGCAACTCTTCTCAAAATCTCACTCAAAAGGTGCTGAGTTGGAATCCCATTCTAACTAAGAATGAGTCATTGCCCTTCTCCGACCCTGATTGCCCAACCTGAGAGCGGACGGCTAATGCGTTCCACTTATTGAACAGGGTTCTATGGTCGGTCTGTGACCCCTGGATGCCGAAGGCGTCCTTGGGGTGATCTCGTAGTTCCTAGGGGGTGGAGATGATGGGGTCGGTCCATGGATTTTCCTTCCTTTTCTTTTGCCGCATTTCGCTCAAAGGGTTGAAGGGAGATAGTGCATCAAGCCGTTTGCAAGGGCCAACTTGATCCTCTTCCCCAGAGATCTCAGATGAGGGAACCCTGGGAGAGCTGCCGACTCCAACTACCGTCCATGTACGATCCATACTAGATATGACCAATTGCCCATCCTACCTCCTCTATGTTCTTGACAGCCCATCTTTGTCTCAGTAGAGTCTTTCAGTGGCACGTTTCGGTCCTCTTCCCCATAACTTAGAAAAAGTGAGCCAACGGTTCAGGTACAAGATACTATCATTACCGCCTGGACAATTAGACATCCAACCCGTAATCGCAACGACCCAATTGCAAGGACTCCTCCACCATCACCCATTGCTCAAGCACCAACACATGTGATTTCTGAGTCGTCTGAGGGCTCAGCAGCAGGTAGTGGGGAATACCCCACCTCTCCTACAGCTTCATTATCTGGAGAGGGTGCAGTAGGTGCGGAGGAGGAAGTTGGGGGAGATGAGGAAGTGGCAGAAGGAGGTGAGCCTCAGGTGGGAGGTATTGCCCGAACTAGAAAACCGGAGGTTTGGCGAGATAGGTTCGTGAGTGAGGTAGCGTACCACAAATTTTGGGGAGTGGTGGCAGGTGAGAAAATTGATACCGGAGAGGAGCTTCATTGATAGAGATCTTTTACCCCACAACCCTAATGTGCAAAGACAGTTTAGGATTAGAGTGGGCTGGGAACATTTTTTAGAAGAATGTGTGGATGCCAATGAACACATGGTCAAGGAGTTTTATTGCAATGTAGACCACATCAAAAAGGGCTCCAAAGTAACCAAGGTGCGGAATATGAAAGTGTTATTTGAAGGGAAGTACCTCAATGAATACCGTGGCTTCAATGAGGAGGATGAAACCTTGTACATGGGGAAGTTGGAGATGGGCGAGGAGGTTCGTCCCTGGCTAGCATAGTACCTGGCAATCCCAGGTACCACCCCTGACTGGTTGACTGCTGGAGTCAAGATAGTGAGACGGACTTTGAATTTTGAAGCAGGGGATGGGAGACCTTTGTGTGTAGCACGTTGGATCCCACGACACATTACCAGACCCTTCCTCTTCCCTGGGCTGTGCTGGTGGCTTCTATCATGGCAGGGTACCCCATCAATGTGGGGAATGTGATGTCGAGGATTATCTCCATCGTGGGTGCGGAGCATGACCGGAACTATCCCTTCCCCAGCACCCTCACTATGTACTTCCGGGACTTGAAAGTGGACAAGAAGCCCTTCGATGTCAAAGTCAAAGCGAAGGCTTCTTTTTCCTGGTATAGCATGCAGGGGGATGACAACCCCAAGAGTAAGAGTTTTAAGGGTACAACTACTACTACAATTGGCCAGTCTGAAGAGCCAGTCGTGGTAGTGGCTCCTGTTGAGCCTACCTCCACTTCCACAGATGTCCCTCCTGGTCCATCCACTTCTACAGCCATTCCTGCTGGCCCATCCACCTCAGCAGGCCCGGAGATTCCATCTTCCCGGGCCCATCCTATTACTGCCCACAGACTGAGCCAGGCACTATTGAGTATCAACAACTGGATGCAGACGGCCTCATCCAAGTTGTCCATTTTGACCACCACCGTTGAGGCTCAGTCGACTCCTCCAGCTCCACAGGTTCCACAGTCCATAGAGGATGCTCTTAAAGAGATGTTATACAATCAGAAGAAAATCCTCGACAACCAGAAGAAGCTTGCTGAGGTAGTTGATTCACATAGCAAGGCTCTCAAGGAGCTTGCTAAGGAGCATAGGAAGCTAAGGAAGACACGGGCCTCCAAGGAGTCCGTGAAGGAGCTGCGTGCAGATGTTGACAGACTGAAGGCAGATCACCTGCCTTTAGACCTATTGCTCGAGGACCCAGTTCCAGCAGCTCACCCACAGTCGAAGCAGTCATAGAGGCCTCCGAAGAGGAGGAGGATGATTCCTAGAGCCGATGATGCCATCATCCAGTTGGCGGACCCACCGGAGACTTCTTCCAGTCAGCCACAGGATATACCAGTTCCACAGCCTGTCCAGGTCCAGGCCCAGGTCCCAGCAGCAGAGCAGCAGACCACCGGGAACCAGTCTGAGGTTCCCGAGCGCACAGAGGACCCCACATGACCCTATGCAGACAGACAGGCCTTAGGGAGTCTTCTATATCCTTTCCCTCCTATTTTTGAAGCTTTATTTAGACTAGTTGTCATTGGGGACAATGCCATCTTTCATTTGAGGGGGTAGGCCCTACTTTTTGCTTGATGGATACATTCGGATGACTGTATATATTTTTGGATACTTTTTATGCTTTCTTGATTTTTCATCTTTGGTCTGTATATATATTTTGCTACAATTCTCGCACTTTTATTTTACTTTGCGTCTGTATATAAAGTTATGTTACATTGTAGATATTCATCCCATCTATTGTATATTCGACAAATCCCCTCTTGTATATATTCATTTTACTTTCCGCAAATTTTTTGTTTTTAGCTTCTCAGTTGTGATTCGTAGCTTCTTGTTTTGAAATTTGCAATAAGCCTTTGCTTTTCTTAATGCCACGGTTCTTTCCAAAGGTGGAGTGTTGTGTGAAACGGGTGGCTCTTCCCAATGATAGATGGCGTGACAACCTTCTTAAGGGTTTGAGTCCGTTTTTCTTTTTGCTTTTGGTAGTTAATAGTTAAGGGTGCCTCAAGAAAAGCTTCACTTGGGCCTAACACATTTGCCTTTGATCTTATGGTCAAAAACAAATTGTTGTGTTTAGGATGCTGAAAGTCGTGACCTTGAGACTCTTGTGTTGGCCGATAATCATCAAGTGGTTTTTCGGGACCATTGTGAGCTTCAATCTTATCTATAGTCATTGTGGGCCCCCGACTCTGTGTCTTTAGCAATCCCTTAGCTTGTGTGGTGAGTAATTGAATTGCAAGTCCAAGTCCTGAGCCATTGGTCTAGAACTTGTCCTGAATGTTTGTTGAGGCGAAATCCTAAGTGAATTTTAACTTGCGACGTGATTATAGGCTCTCCTTGATCCAAATGATAGATTAAACAATTCCATAGCCTACCAATGATAAGATCCCTAGTCAACCCTTTTGAGCTTTAGACCTTTTTCTTTCAAGAACCATGATACAAACCTATACCCGTTCTAAAAAGATACCCTCTCTTGACACCCAAATCTTTCCTTTAGCACATGGCAAAAGTATAAGTTTGGGGGGAGAGACGAGGATTGCAACAAAGTGGTAAAAAGGCACAAAAGTGAAGAAAAGGAAAGGCAATGAAAAAGAAAGAAAAGCAAAAAGAAAAAAAAAGGTGAAAAAGACTACAAAGGGATTCAAGAAAAGCAAAGAAAGAAAGGTGTGGAAAGTTGAAAAAGTAAAAAAGGTGTGAAAAGCACAAGAAAGAGTGACATGGTGTCTCTATAACCCCTTAGAAAGAAGTGAAATGACTCAAAGAGTCAAGTGAATTGTGCCAAATGAATCAAAAGAAGTGCTTAAGGGAAGATGGAGCCCACTTGAACAAAAACATGACCTACCCTGGACCAAAAGTCTTCACAATGACTCCACAAAAGCCCTATATGATCTTGAGTCGAATGAAGCTTACATTAGTGGATACTTACATAAGGGGCAAGCATATGGTACTTAGAGCCGGACTTGTGACTTTTCCTTGAGAGAGATGAGTGAATTTCCAATAACCTCGTTTTGTGTGCCAATATTCTAAAGGTGAGGTTTGCTTAGGGAGAGTTGAGGATGTGTGAGTTTGGGTTCCACAATGACCAAAATAATTGAAAGAGTTCTTTGATGTGTTGAGTCAACTCTTCATGCTCTTGTGTCGCACTTGATCCATGGTTTGTCAAAGGTTAAATGTTGCTAATGACTCATGTGTGTCGAGGGCAATTGTTTGTCCCAATTGATGCTAGTTGAGGTTGCTTTAGGAAAGCTGAAAATTTCTTGGATTGTCCCTTAAGGGGTGAGTCTTATTTTGTTTGCTTGAGGACAAGCAAAAGCTTAAGTTTGGGGGAGTTGATAACTAGGGATTTTGATGCATTTTATACCCCTTTGTGCTTATGCTTTGATTATAAATTCATACAAAAATAGTCCCAAAAGGCTCATAAGTTGTGCTTGATTGCAGGTTTGATCAACAAAGTGACAAGATGTCAAAGATCGGCTCAAAAGGAGTGAAACCTACACAAGTACCAAAGACAAAACAAAACTCAGGAGAAACAGGCCTAGTGCGGCCGCACTACACTTTGTGCGGTCCGCACTAGGGAGATTCAGAGAGTTGGATTTTCAGGCATCAAGGCAGTGCGGCCGCAGAAGGTTTTGTGCGGTCCGCACTGAGGCACCACGGCCGCACGACCATTCTGTGCGGACCGCAGAACCAAAGTTCAGAGAGATGCCAAATTCAGAAGATGAAGCCTGTGCGGTCCGCAGTCCATTCTGCGCGGACCACATTGAAAGCCTCCGCGACCGTAGTCCATTCTGTGCGGTCCGCGAAGCCTGGGTTCAGAGAGTCAAAATTTCAAGTTCAAGAGCCTAGTGCGGCCGCACACCATTTTGTGTGGTCCGCACTAACCCCGCAGGGGCAATTTTGTCCAGTTTTTCCAGCTAAGTATAAATAGATTCTTTTTTCATTTTTAGGGCATCTGACGTTGTAATACAGTAGCTGCGCTCGTGAGAAGACTTTTCTTAGCCATTTTGGGCACTCTTACTTAGTTTTAATCGTTGAATTTTGTATTTACATTAGTAATTAATTAATATGTCTTTCTCTTCATCTATTTCTCTGATTTTCTCTTCAAGCATGAGTAGCTAGATCCATTAGCTAGGTTTGTGGCTCAACCCTAGTGTGGGCAATTGATGGGTCTTGTAATTTAAGGTTAAATTGACTATGGGTGTTTGTTATTTGGGCCAATTTCATGGTTAATTTCTGAATTAGTGGTTGCAAACACTAGTTTGTGTTGAGTTGACTTGAGCTCTTCTTGAGAAAGAGAGCCTAAGTCTCTGAAATGGTCCAACAATGAATTGGGGCGTACTTAAGAGATTGATAGCCCCAATTAAAGGGTTAAACCTCGAGAGAGTAATACCCGAATTGTACCCTAGTTGCTTGGACAAATATGCATACCCAATTGGTCTTGAGAAAGTTAATTGGGCAAAATAACTCTTTCTACCGAGAGGTGTAGGGTGGGTAGTATCGAGCAACGGTTATAACATATCCCCCAATCATGTTGGTCGTGCCTTGGGTGCAAGTACCCGTCAATTGTCCACCAAGGTGAAAGTCACTACCCTAGTGCCTTTTAGACCATTAGATACAACTTGTAGCAATTTACTCTTAGTTTAATTTAGTTGCAATTATAATTTGTAGTTTGATCATAGTAGAATATAAAGAAAAACCAAAAATGAATAGAAGACCAATTAAGAGCACATACGCAATCCTAAACTAGATAGATACTCCATTCCAATCCTAGCTCTCTGTGGATTCGATCCCGACCCAAAATCGGGTAAAAGCTATTGCGACCCTCTCTTGCTACTTATTAGTAGTGCGGAGTTTGCAGCGATCAAGTCCCAGCAATAGGTAGGCCCTGGCTAGATGTCCGCCTTCGT
Organism: Nicotiana attenuata; assembly: GCF_001879085.1. Classification (NCBI taxonomy): domain Eukaryota; kingdom Viridiplantae; phylum Streptophyta; class Magnoliopsida; order Solanales; family Solanaceae; genus Nicotiana; species Nicotiana attenuata. Next base: position 140,950 of record NW_017671105.1, on the reverse strand, counting down.
TTCCTTCAGCATTTTGGCAGTCTTCAACCCTCTTGAGAAATTTCTTCTCCAACTCCACTATGCCTCGCTCCAAGTATCACAGTCGCTTGTTGGCACTGACAGCCATGTCCTTCCATTCCTTAATCAACTTTTGATTGGCTTCTTGAATCTCACGGTGCTCACTTTCGCACTCCCGGATCTTCTTGCGCAATTGGTTGTATTTGACCTGTGCCTCGGCTTTTTCATCTATGATCCTGTGACCTCGAACAAACCCAGGCTAGCCCAGGCCATCATGTTTATCCTCCAACCAGCCTGAATAGTAGGGAGCACAACCAGCGTGGTATCTATCTGGTTCGATGGTATCCCTCCCCATGACGATCTTGCAGTGCCACATATGCTGAGCTTAGCACTTGTATGGACTATCATCATCCTGGGAGTCAGCCCGGAAGTGACTCCTCTTGTCAACCCTGGGTACAACCTGCTTCCTACCCGCTTGCCTCATAACCCGGAGAGGGACGTAAGGGTACGTTCCTCTCAGACCGATCAATATCAAAAAAGACGCGTCTCTGGATCGGGCGATGAATTCCTCGGTCGGAAACCACTCGAACATCCATTGTACTTGCTCATCGGTCAAATTATCAAATAGTTCGAACCATCCTTTGGCATCCTCTGGCTGAGCAAACATATCAGGGATACAATTCATTCGCTTTGGGTGATGGAAAGCGATGTGATCGTCCCATTCCCTTCACTGAATCTCTTGTCGGTATTCACCCTTTTGTAGATGCTCCATGAGCCAAAGTTGAAGTAGCAAATTGCAGCCTTCGAAGTGACTGGCTCCCCGTTGACACTTCTCTAGGGCTCGGTATATTTCTGCAATGAACATGGGCACAATGCTGAATGGTTGCCCGCCAATTCCTTCCATTAAGGTCTTAGTTACCATGGCCAATCTAGTGTGGATTCTTGATTTCTTCATTGGAAACACAATCAACCCCAGGAAACAAAACAAGATTACAAAGACCCTTCGGTGAATATGCCCTAATGATGTGATGGCAAACTCGTCAGGATAGGTACGGTAGGATTTGCTGTGACCGTACCTCTCATACAAATAGTCAAAGGGGATATAGGATTCCTTTAGGCATGTCAATTCTAGATTCTTCCTCAGACCCATCATTTTGAGGAAACCCCTGCCCTTGCGGTTCTCATGCAGTAACAAACCCGGAGTTTCCCATGGTATACCGGCCAATCCTCCTATTTCTTCTAGTAGGGTGTCATTTCAATGTCCCCGAAGCGGAATACGGACCTCTCACAATCCCAGAACAAAGTAACAGCTTCTATGATCTGGTTGTTGGGTTGGATTTCCAGGAGAGAAGGTAGGTTTCCCAAATATTTCCGGACAAGAGTCTGATTACTAGAATGAAGATCTTTCTACCAGCTTAGCAGTTTTGGGTGGATGTTGGTGACCATGCCGAATCTGGGTACTTTGTGCCTCATATTTCTGCAAGAAAATAAGGTTAGGCCCTTACCCCCACCGGACTCGACTATTTAATATCAACAATTGGCACAAAAGCATTTAGTTCTCCAAATAAATGCACAGAACGTGATGATGTCCATTTGGGTTTTAGGGAAACCCAGTGGACTTTGGACAAGGCCATCTTAAAGAGTCATTATGCGGACAGCATAACTGACTCGGCTAGGTTTGACCATGATGCATGCACAGTTAAACAGAATAAGGTTTCTATGGGGTTTTAGACCGGTACCCTTTAGTGGACAACTCAAGGGGAAAAGGCACGGAACCATCGACTACACCGTTGATCAACTGGTTTTACCGTAAATATGTCTTTTCCGGATTTAGGGGTGATAATATCGGAAGAGCGCAACCACTCATTATAAGCGTTGCTATGGTATTTGTTTGGCACGAGTGGAATATGATGTTGAGCATAACAGTTCAATAAATAATTAAAGACATGTTGTCACGTATTTGCACGTCAAGGAAGCAGTAAATACAACAGTTTCTTAATTTAAAGCGGTAGTAAAGGAAAGTAGAAAAGGAAAGAAACAAAAGATAAGTCAGTTGCGCAATTGAAAAGGGAAATGAATGCATAAAGGAATTAAACAAGTAACTGCACATAATGAGGTATAAGTTCACAATAATAGTCTGAAATGGTAAAAGCCTAAAAGTCCCCAGCAGAGTCGCCATGCTTTCCCGCCCCATTTTTCTCGCGAAATCGGATTTATGACATTTGGAGGGACAACTCGTTCCTTTTGGGAACTGGGTTTGCATTTGAAGAGTCGCCACCTAATGATTAAGGTGCATTAGGACACCAATAGAGATTCAACTCTTAGTTTCGTTTGAATAACCAGAGATTGGGTAAGGGCTTGAAATTATCCCGAGGGGAAGGTGTTAGGCACCCCTCAGGATCCACTAGTGTGGTTCCCGGCCAGACAGTTATTGTGAATTTGAGGTGCAATTAACATATAAGAAGATAAGGCTCAAGTAAGAGGGGATTTCAATACACAATGGTTTGGAAAGTAAACAAAGTTTGAAAGAGCAGTTAAAAGAGCGGATTTTAAACAGGAATTGCCATGCTTTTAAAGGAAAAAGGAAGTGAAGAAAGGGGGGTCCTAGGTTTGTATTTAATATGGATCACATCAATGCAATACCCGATAATCACTCCTCAAGAGAGGGGCTAAACGTGGTATTAACGCACCGGTCATCATATCCATATCTACCCTTCCCACCCTGTTAAGGTATTAAAGCGCGGATTGGTCTCGATTACTTATTGCATGTTGTTACCCGTCCCATTCCTATCAGGCCCGGAGGTGCTTAGGACTACTAATCCTAAAAGGGAGGGATATTAGGCTTATTTGAAGTTTCAAAGGTAAAAATTCTAAGGCGACATACAAAACATATAAAGACTGAACATTAAAGGGGAAACACATAACACATAAGGCTCAAGTATACCTCCTCCAAACAAAACAATGCAATAGCACAACTTAAACAAATGAGTAAGGACTGATTCTAAAAAAATATACTTGAGGGAAGAGGAGATTGTTGTATTGCAGCAGGCCTGGCTTATTACATGACTCAGTTAGGAAACAGAATCGGGCCTACCTGCTGATTGTAACAAATAACGGAAGCGAATTCAGTTTTGTTTATACTGCCTAAGGTTTGGCGAAGCGTTTAGACGAGGTCCTATAGGCATGATATCTACTTAGTTCAGAAGGTGATGAGACAGTAGAACTCAAAACGAATTATTTGAAATCCCATAGGCAAACTTGCTAAACCTTGTTAAGCAAGGGAATTAGATTATTGACAAGAGGTTCAGAATGGACAACATTAAATTAGACTGGTTACAGATTCTGCAGGTGATAGTATCTACTATTATCGATTTTAATCCCTAGGAGCATGATATCTAAAATTGACTGTGAATGAAGCGAATCAGATTTATTTAAGATCCCTAAAGGCAGGATTTCTATGAGTTACTGATTTTAGATCCTAACATTGCATGTGAGTAGAAACGAACAGGATTATACTTATGGACCCCTATAGGCATGATTTCTATATGTTACTGATTTCAGCATGCTACTGGGTTATAATCAATTGGGACCTAAAACATGATATCTTAACGGTGACAAATGTGCAGAATTTAAGATGATCCCTATAGGCAGGTTATCTAGATGTGAAGTTGAACAAGAAGTCCTATAGACATGGTTTCTAAATGCAGTTTGTAGCATTAAAATACCCTATAGGCATGGTTTCTAAATGTAGTTTGAATATGCAGAAATTCAAAATAGTCCTATAGGCATGGTTTCTACCCTTGACATGCATAAATACCCAACCCTTTTCACTAGCCAGCCCCAAACGTTTATTACAAATTATTACAAACCAGGAATATTAAATTACATCAAAATACATAAAAATACAACTAGAGGAGGCCCGATTCTTGGTTCCTCCCTGAGCTATGGAATAACTGCCTTAAGATGCCATTGCTTCAAAGCCTTTCTCAAACTTGAGTGTGTCAGAGTTCCCTAAGAGCCTCAATAGGACCCTGGGCAGTGCTCACACCCAAATTACATCACCAGAATAGGGACAAGTGCAGTGTGGAAATGCCAGCCCTCATGTGTCCAAGTTCAGAGGGAGCTCATGGGTCCCAAGGCAAGGCTCACATGAGGGGGGCAGGACTTAAGTCTAAGAGAGAGTGGAAGTGCAGAAACTGAGTTTTAAAAGCTGAGGGAACAAAGAAAAGGGAAAGGGTGATGGGAGACAGCCATTAATACTTTAAAGAGTTGATAATTTCACACCAAAGGGACAGGGGATTGGGAATTCATTGCAAGGGCCTATATACTTAGGCATAAGTTAATTCTGGGCATGCACAGCAATAGAGGTGCTGTCATGCTTGTAAATCAACCAGAGCATACAACATATAAGGGTGACATGGAGGTTATGATCCTAGGAGGATCAAGTTTGAGTCATGTTCAGCAATATTCGATGTTGTCATGCCCCAAACAAACCATATGTATCAAACACATTGGGGTAGGGATGTAGGATTCATAATGCATTGATTCATAACAGGAGAAAAGAAATTACAGCATGCTAAATAAAGGTACTAAAATAGATACAGGCACTAGGCAGACAAGAATGCAAGAACATTAAGTAACCATGTTGTTGTTGATGCTGAAAACTTAATTAGAACATACCAGTTTAAAGAAGCAAAATGTAGTAAAGAAAGGTAGCAGGACTTTGAAATATAGCTTTGGCTTTCAACCAGCTAAACAGGCCACAGTACAAGTAGTAAAGCAAAAGAGAGTGTTTTGAGTGTAAATGTGAGTTCAGAACTAAAAGTGTTTGTGTCTTTATGTTAATGAGAGAGTGTGTATATATAGTAGTTCGAAACCATGTAAAATAAGGCAAGAATTACAATTGTATAGCAATTATGGAACCAAGTACTAATCAGAACTAAATCAATGCAAGTACTCCTTTAATTAAGGGGCAATCAACCAACGGTAATGGGCAGAAAATGTTTAAGGAAAGAAATCAAGTAGAGCATCATGTACAGAATAGACAATTAGGGGTAAGTAAATAGGGGTTCAATTAAGGAAACAACTAATGAAGAATCAGTAAAATACTTGGTTAACCGAATAAGGTAAGAAAACACAATAAAGTTGCAGAATATGGAGACAATCGAAAATCAGCACATGGTAAATCAGGGAATCAAGGATTCAAAATTACTGATTTAAGGAGAGTAACATGGGTTCCCATGAATGAGCAAATAAACCAAGTTAAAATAGGAGAATCGAAAGTCTAAAGAGAAGTTTTCAAATCAAGCCAAGAAACAGGGAGCTCGGAGTCAATCAAAGAGAGAGTCATGAGTCATGTTTTAGCATATAAATAGAGTCAGATATAAGTAACCAAACATAGCATGCAAAGAGGCAAGTCTTGACCAGTCAAGACGAACACAAGCACATAGAGCTAATGTAAGTTAGGCATAAGGAACTCAGTAAAAACACATTCGAAGTGAGATAGTCACAGAAACTCAAACTAGAATAGGCCAGTCACAAAATCAAACACAGAAACCTAGAAAAATTAGGGCTTTCAACATATGCGAGTTAAAGAGAAGATAGAAACCCAGGATCAGAAGAATCGCACAAAGGGAACAAGAGATTTCGAAAAGAACTTTTGCACTTAAACGAACAGTCTCAGACCCAAAACCATAAGATTTTCCACAATAGAAGGGTTTTAAAAAGAGGATAAATAGATAGATCGGACAAAAACTCAGGCAAATAAACATTCATTTCAAAAATAATTAAAAGAAATTAGGGGGTTTAACATGCAAACTCAGGCAGAAGGATAATACGAGCAAACACAGCAAAACATATCAAAAATCAAAGAAAGGTTTCGAAATAACTTAGCAGAACCTTACTCAGAAGGATAAGGAGTTTTGAAAGCGGAGTTTTAAAAGAAACTTCGAGAAAAACGCTTAAAAGTTCAGAGCAGGCATAGATCTGAAACAAATCTAAGAGAAATCGAGAGAACCTTGAAGGTTAGGGTTTCCGAGGAACCCCAAGTGGTGAGAAAGGCTTTGAAAAACCATCGATCTAAGCAGGAGAGTCAAGAGTCAGACTTGAATAGCCATGGCTGGCCGAAGAAAGGTCAGAGACGACCGGAGAATAGCCGTAAACTGAAATCGACCAAGGTCTGGACCAAGCTCTTTCAAGATCTAGCCTTGAAACCATAATAATCGAACACGTAGAAGCCATGGGAGGTGGATACAGGCTTCCAATGACCTTGGAAGCCATGGATTTGGGAGTTTTTTTAGGGTTATAGTTGATGTCGGCGGCGAGGTTTGGAGAGGGTTTGAGAGAGAAGGGGCTTCAGAGGCGGCGGGGTGTGTGAAATGGTTAGGGTTAGGGGGTAGTTTGAGATTAAAAAGGAAAGGATGGTTGTTGGCCGTTGATCTGAATAATCAACGGCCTGGATTAAAACGGGCGAATGGGCGAGTTATGAAGATGGGTTTGGGTCGGATTAAATTGAAATTGAGTCGGGGGATTCAAATGGTTTCGATTGAGTTCAATTGGGGTGCAAAATCAGACTAAAATTAAAATAAAAATGGGGCTAACATTTAAATAGTCACTTTTCCCTGTTTGATTTATAAAAAATAGTAAAATAATTTCTGGAAATAAATTAAAGGTACTAAAATGATTAATAGCACATAATTAACTATTTAAAAATACCAGACCTAATCTTTAAAAATATAAACGTAATTAATCCTAAAAAAAGGCTAATATTGTAATTACATACAATATAACTTTAAAAATACTAATTGACCTTATAAAATATGCAAAAATTATATTAGCCACATTTTAGTATAAATATGAATATCCAATAAATGAATCACCAAAAATGATAATTTTGGGAATAATTATTGGGTTTTTTATGGATAAAATAGGCCAATAAATTGATTAAAAAATCTTTAAAAATTAAGAAAAAATAGTAAAATATTTGGACATACTTATATATGCATGCACATGCTATTTTGAAAGTATTTTATACATTAAAAATATATAGGAAAAAATTGGGTATCAACAGATATGAATTTAGACTATTGGTTTATAGAAGTCTTTGTGTAAAGAATATTGTTAATTTGTAAATAGATAGAAAAAAATTAAAAAAAAAAAAGAAGAAAGAACTGAGTGCATTGCCGATGTCTAGAACAAACCCTTTTGAAATCGTTAGTATTCTGTCCAGGTTTAAAGTAACTAGTTTTTAGCTTCTTGTAATGTCATTCGAGTGAAGTATCTTTTCCTTTCCAATCGTTTATATGCCATGAACGTCGTATAATCTCGGACTTGCTTGACATTTGTTTTCATTGTTAGGCTATATAATACATTTGAATATTTACATGGTCATGAATCTGCTACGCTTTATCGTTTCTTCTTACTATTAGAAATAGTAAACTTCCTTTCTCTTTCTTTTGCATGACATACCGGAGTCGAAGAGTCCCAAGTTGAGACTCAATGTCGCTGCCACATAGAGTCCACATGCCGCTACTTTTCCCCCACTCTTATTATCATTTGACAGCAAACATGCAGAAGATAAAATCTTCTGCAAGGCCTGAAGATGGCTCTGAACCATTGTACTCTATTTTCATTTACTCTTATTCTATTCCCTATTGTGACTAACAGGCTATTTCAATTGTGTATTGAACCTATACATGCTATCTGTAAATTGAGTTTCACTAGGCCATCTATCTCTAGCTAACAATGATTTTTAATTTATCACAATAGTATGCAGCACCTAGATTAAGGGCTTAAAATCAGAAACCATATCAGTTACTTTGATAGTTTTAAGAGTTAAAGTGACTTTAAGTCTTGATCCCTCTCTGAATCAAAGAGCTTTTTTTTTAAATCCAAAAGACTAATTAGATTTTCTTGGACTACTTAAGCAGATAAGGTGGCCGAAAGATTTACCACAGTCTAAAGGTTTTAAGTCTTGAAGTAACTTTTTTTACACTAAGTTGGACTATTAACTTTTAGTTCTTTACATCAAGCTAATTGTTGACTTTGAAATATATCAACTGCTTTCTATATTTGATTTAATATTGTCCTTTAAACAATTGTATTTTTTAACACACTTATATATTTTTAGAATTAACATCTAGCCTTAACCTTAATTATCTTAAGCCCGGTCGGTTAATCATTTTAATATGGATCTTAAAGGGTGCCTTGAAAACCTTCCCTTTAGATTAATTGAACACTTACCTAGAATCTTTAGGTTAAGCAGACCATTAACAGAGTTTTACTTTATTTAATTATTTTAATCACTTTAGGTGTCCTAATTCACCATAAAATAATTAGGTGGCGACTCTTTTTAATTAATTAACCTCGAAATCGCTATTAGGTTATACTCTAATTTGATAACTTTAATAAAACTCGAAACTGCCTATATGTTGTACCTTACTTTAAATAGTTTAAAATGGGGTATAACACTTACAATATGATTCTCGGGAGACCGTGGATCCACGAGATGGATGTTGTTCCATCTACCTTGCATCAAGTTATTAAATTCCCATCACCATGGGGAGTACGTCAAATCCGTGGAGATCAACAGACTTCCAGGAGTGTCAATTCTGTAGCAAATTCAAGTACGAAAAACGAAGAAAAGTAGTATTTACAGAATCCAGTTGAGGATACCACGGCATGAACCTCAATTGAACAAGGGCGAACGGATGTGGACTCAAGGCCCGATTCCATTCAAGATCCAGAAGAAAATAAAAATATCAAAACAACAATTGAAGAACTGGAGGCTATAGAGTTATTTGCACAATGGCCCGAAAGGAAAGTCTACATTGGGGCCAACCTAAGCCACGACATGAAGGGTAAGTTGATTGAATTTTCAAAAATTAACGTGGATTGTTTTGCCTGGTACCATTCTGATATGACAGGAATACCCTCGAAAGTAATGACTCATAAGTTAAATGAAGACCCATCGTATCCATCTGTCAAACAAAAGAAGAGAAAGCAGGGGACTTTCAAAAACCAGGTGATTCAAGATGAGGTTCAAAAACTATTAAAAATTGGGTCTATCCGCGAGGTAAAGTATCCTAATTGGTTAGCTAATACTGTAGTAGTACCAAAAAAGAATGGCAACTGGCGAGTTTGTGTAGATTACACTGTAACGACCCAACCGGTTGTCTTGCCTTTTTGAACCCCGTTCCTCTAAATAAATCCTCTCGTACTTGCTTTAACTAATTTACGACTTGCGAGGGCGATTGGTTCGGGAATTGGAAGGGTTTTGAGTAAAAATATGCCCATTTGCTTCTTTAGGATTTCTTAAAAAGACCAAGTTTGACTTCGGTCAATATTTTGGGAAAACGGGCCCGGATTCATGATTTGGCAATATCTGAGGGTCCGTGGGAAAATATAGAACCTGGGCGTGTGTCCGGAATCGAATTCCAAGGTCCCTAGCCCGAGTAATGAATTTTTATCTAAAATTGTTTAACTGAAGCTTTAAGGAATTAAAGAAACTAAGTAATCATTGATTCCCTAGGTATCGGGCTCGGATTTTGGTTCCGAAGCTTGGTACAGGTCCGTAATGTCATTTAAGACTTGCCCGTAAAATTTGGTGTCAATCCGAGTAGTTTAAGGGTGTTTTGACCCGTTAGAGGAGAATTAAGAACTTGAAGATTCAATAGTTTGATTCATTTGGTTTTAGGGGATGATTCCAAGATTTAGCGTTGTTTTGAGTGATCCGAGGGTTCGAGTAGGTCCGCCTCGTGATTTTAGACTTGTCGGTATGTTCGGGCGGGGCTCGGGAGCCCCGAGCGTCAAACGAGCGAGGTTCGAGCGAAGTAGAAAAATTGAAGAGTAGCTGAAGGTTTGCTGCTTCTGTCATAACCGCATCTGCGGTTCTTGCGCCGCAGAAGCGGGACCGCAGATGCGGTCAGGCCACCGCAGAAGCGAAAAGGACAGGCCAAGGGGAAAAATCGCAGAAGCGGCCAAGGGACCGCAGAAGCGGTTCCGCTTATGCGATCCCCAGACCGCAGATGCGGTCCAGTCACTTTAGGGCCAAGCCACAGAAGCGGCCCAGTAACCGCAGAAGCGGTTCCGCATATGCGGGCCTCAGACCGTAGAAGCGGTCCAGTCCCCTCTTGCCCAGTTCCGCAGATGCGGCCCCATCTTCGCAGATGCGGGACCGCAGATGCGATCCATCAACCGCAGAAGCGGAAATCGCTGGGCAGTGGCCTTCATTTAATTCGAACTCAAACACCATGCTTTCATTTTACACTTCACACTAGGGCGATTTTGGTGCTTCCAAAGAGAAGGTTTCAGCATAGCATTGTAAGGTAAGTAATCCCCATTCGTCCTTAGTTTAAATACATGTATATTAGGTAGATTAAACACTAAAAATTAGATAAAATCAAAGGGTTAGAGCTAGACCTAGGGTTTTAATAAAATTAAGATTTAAGCATGAAATTTGTTATAAAATGGACTAGAATTTATATATTAATGATCCTTAGGTTGTAGAGAACAATTTCCTTCGAAAAATATCGGAATCCGGGCACGTGGGCCCAGGATCGGAATTTAGGAAACTTGTGGGAAAGGTTGGGAAATTACTTAAGTAGCTAGAATTCGGTTTTTTAAGCCTTTATTGACTAGTTCTTACCTATTTTAACTAGTTTGCGATCGTTCGGCTTCGAATTAGGAGCTTGGGCTTGTTCTTGATATTGGGAGCGCGTTTTGGAGCGAGGTGAGTCTTCTTTCTAACCTTGTAAGAGAGAACTGTCCCCATAGGATTAATAATTGAGTAATTGTTGCTAAATGCGAGGGCTACGCACGCGCTAGGTGACGAGAGCCCGTGCGTAGCTACAACTATGTTAACTGTTCGGGTAATTTAGGACCCACACCATGCTTGTTTATGTAAATCTTTATATTATCTTGGTATTCTGAACACCTAGGATATGCTAGAGGCTTAAAAAGGGAATAAGAACGCGCTTGCATAATTATTGAAGTCTTGCTTGGCATTAATGACTATTGATGTGCCTTGTGTGCATACTTGATATTATCTTCTTATTTGTGGATCGGGCCAATCGCCTCGGTATGAATAGATGCATCTATAGGCGCGCCATCGACCCTCGGCAAGTGCACAGTTTATTTCTGTTGGATCGGGCCGTCGCCTCGGCATATTTGCGCATGCTTATATAGCTTTGCCTGAGAGTGTTAGATATTAGAACTGTTGTTTTCCATGACTCGAAAGGAATTAATAATTGTAACTGAAGTAATTGATTAAATCTAAATCTTAGCGAGAATATGACTTATATGCCTTGTTGTAAACTGTTGCCTATTAAAGAGTTCTCATTGTTAAACTTACACTTATAATATTATCTGACCTTAGTGAGTATCAAGTCGACCTCTCGTCTCTACTTCTTCGAGATTAGGCGGGATACTCACTGGGTGCATATTGTTTATGTACTCATG
>NW_017671105.1:91027-122454 GCF_001879085.1 Nicotiana attenuata | reverse complement strand
TTGACCGAAGGTGGACTTTTTGATATCGGGGTCGGAATCTGATTCCGAAAGTTGGAGTAGGTCCGTAATGTCGAATATGACTTGTGTGCAAAACTTGAAGTCAATCGGACGTGATTTGATAGGTTTAAACATCGAAAGTAGAAGTTTGAAATTTCGAAGTTCATAAAGCTTGAATCGGGGTGTAAATCATGGTTTTAGCGTTGTTTGAAAGAGGGAATTGTCCCTGATCTTTCCGACCACGCGTACAAGTCACGCGTACAAGTCATAACCAATTATTTCACCTATGGGGACAATTCCCTCTTACAGGGTTAGCGTTGTTTGAATCCGACCACGCGTACAAGTCATAATGCCTCAAATGAAGCTGTTCATGGCCTCCGACTGCTGAACGGAGCGCTAGGACTCAAAACGATCGGTCGGGTCTCCTTTCTAACCTTGTAAGAGGGAATTGTCCCCATAGGTGAAATAATTGATTACGTGCTCCTATTTGCGGGGGCTACGTACGCACGAGGTGACGAGAGTCCGTGCGTAGCTACTATTATGCCATTGCCCGGGTAGTTAGGGCCCAAAAGCATGTTATACTTGGATTATTTATGAACCTATTGACAGCTTGAATTGCTTAAATCACCTTGGATTAGTAAATGAATTTAAAAGGAGATTAAACATCATTTTTCCTGAATTGTTAAAAAAGAGAAATTGTTTTATTTGGATAAATATTCCCGATAAGTTCTTAATTGACTGATTGAGCATGTATCTCTATGTGTACCTGCGTCGCATGCATGATTCGCGAGCAGGGTATGTGTTTATTTATGGAACGGGTCGAACGCCTCGGCAGATTAAATAGATGCATCTATAGGCGCGCCGTCGACCCTCGGCAAGTGCACAGTTTATTTCTGTTGGATCGGGCCGTCGCCTCGGTGTGATTTGCGCATGTTATATTGTTGCCTGAGAATTTTAAATGTGAAATGTGCCCTTCGTGGCTTTATATAAATTGATAAGATAATAAAGAGTAAATCTTGAAAATCCTTGATTATTTGTTGAAGGTGTTTACCTGTTTTCTGGCTTCCTAAGTTAGGACTGCTATATAAATCCATGATTTCCTCACATTTTTAGTATATTGTCAATTGACCTCTAATAAGTGTCGAAGTTGACCATCTCGTCTCTACTTCTTCGAGATTAGACGGGATACTCATTGAGTACACGTTGTTTACGTACTCATACTACACTTCTGTGCATTTTTGTTGCACAGGTATATTTATCTCTAGCAGCCCACTGGGCATAGCAGCACGGATGATTCGGGGACTAGGTGAGTTGCATTATTCGAGGCGGCCCGCAGCTAGTAAAGTCCCTTCCAGTAAATTGTATTTTCTTTCTGTCCACTGTATTCCGGATGGATGTTGTATTGTATTTTATTTCCTTATCAGTAGATGCTCATGCACTTGTGACACCGGGTTCTGGGATGGTTTTTAAATATTTTGTATTGATTGCTAGTATTTAATTTGAATTGAAGCAGTTATCTTTTTACTTATGAAATTTTAAGGAAAATCTTGGTTTTCAAAATTGTTAAAATTGGAGTTTAATTAAGTATTTGGTTGGCTTGCCTGACAGCGGTGTCCGGCGCCATCACGACCCTTAATGGATTTTGGGTCGTGACAACATGGTATCAGAGCACTAGGTTCCTAGGGTCTCACGAGTCATGAGCAAGTCTAGTAGAGTCTCGCGGATCGGTACGGAGACGTCTGTACTTATCCTCGGGAGGCTGCAGGACTGTTAGGAGTACTTCCCTTCTTGATTCCTTATCGTGCGATTTGATTCCTGTGAGGCTTATGCCTTTGTTTCCTTCCTATTCAACCTTATGCGACGCAAAGCGCTTGTTATAAATCGAGAATTGAAGAGTCATGATGGTATTTCAGATGTGATACAGGATGTTTCTCCTGGTATAGCTGATCAGATTATTATCGTCGCTTTATGGAAGAATACTTTATTGTTTCAGCTCAGTAACGATACTTCTGAGGGCTTTGAGGCTAGGCACAAGTTGCCATGATGCTTATGAATGACTGTTCCGCAGTAGTGATATGATGGTAGGATGTTGCCCACGTGTCGGGGCAGTGAATGACTTGAAGGGAGGTTTACTCAATGCATAACCAAGAGATTCAGTATTTTATTCCCGGCAGGGGAAAGGCAATCGAACTAAGGATGGTCAGATGTGGGCTGGTGGAAGTAATGAGACTTGGTATTTGCAAGCGTAGTGGAGTTTTCTTCTATGTTGGGGTGTTGTTGTCCTAATTGAACGTATTAAGTGTATCGGTGTTATAATCTTCTACAATTCGCCTTTGGGGCAAGAGATTGTGAAATAGTATCGGAGATGCAACTGTCAGATATTGCAAGGTACGGTGGTTCAGGATTGGATCAGTATTTCTAATGTTGGCGGTTCGAGAAGGATGACCTTCGGAAAGGTTTAAAGTTAGTAGAGATTTGTGGACTCAAGTGCTGTGAAGATAGATTTTATTAAGGCAACAACCGAGCAGAAAAAGATGAGAAATGCGTGCGGGAAGTGTCAGGCGGAGTTTTAAACTTCTAAAAGGCCAGGTGTATGAAGCAAAGGTCAGGTAGCTGATTAAAGAAGTGAGTTTGCCCAAAGTGGGAGAGCGGCGGATGCTGCATATGGGCTTGGTGGTAGGATGGTTACGCACCTTAAGGAAAGTTTAGAGTGATTTGGGGATTATAGTGGTTGGCGATTGAAGCCTACAGATCTAATTTGAAGTAGGGGTTCTTGTGCGGCAGGAGATTTAATATAACGGAAAGGAGCCGCTTAAATGAAGAAGGATGCAGCATAACTTTGAATTGGAAGGACGTTGCCGCACATTTAAATGATGTCCACGAGGGGCAAATGGACCTGTGCAGCTGGAAGTGAGCTCAGACTCAGGATGGGGTATTGATGTCGTAATGATTGTACCCCATGTAGCAGCGCTGGAAGATGTCGGGAGTGATTTCTACGGGTAGTTCATCCCTGTGAGCAGGTTAACGATCGCGTGGTTGGCGAGCTTCTGCGAAGCATTCTATTGGTTATACAGCGAAGGGATCGGCCGTGCGAAATATTTTTGATGATTCTGAGTATGAAAAGGGGGGGGGGGGGTTTACAGTGAGATGTCGAGCATGTTGGCAGTGGATTGCGCAAGGATTATGTCAATAGGAGATTAAGAATCCTGGTAAATTCCAGAGTTGTGTAATAGTGGCTTCGAGCTAAGTGGGAGAGTCCCACCGCCTATGATGGGGTTGCATGGTTAATTACTTGCGAGGTTTCTGGTGATTAGCATATTGATGGGTTATTTTAGCTACGGGAAAGGAACATAAGTGGTAATTCGAGCTAATGAATTGTCGAAATGCATGCTATGGTTGGCCTTATTGGCTCATGTTCAGACTTGGGGAAAGATTCAGGATTTATGCCTTGTATAAATGCAGGTTTCAAAGGAAGTAATTCCGCCGGGTGCCTCGTCGAGAGGGTATTCATGTGTTATAAGATATATGGAGTTGATTATATTCGGGACCAAGTTAGAACGGGTGGCTCTCAGTAACGGTCCTAATGGATTCAAAAGAGGTAAAGTATGGTGCCTAATGATTTCGAGCCTATAAGTACAGTTAAGAATCAAGCTTTGCAGCAGCTTATGAGTGGAGGCTCAGAATGTTCTATGATGTTTTGACTTGCAGTATAGCACTTGAGAGAAAGATGAGAAAGGACTTCAGATTCGTAGAAGGATTAGCAGAATGGGCATATCAGTTGAGGGTGCGAATATGCGTGCAAGAAAGGTATGAGGTGGTTCGCGGGATTTGAGACAGCATGGTCTCGTGAATCGAGGTCACTCGAGATGAGTGCAGATGGAGTATGTTATGTGTGGATGGAGTTAGTATTATCTCTAAGGCAATCAAGGATAAATTGGAAGAAGGTAGATTGATTAGCCATAATTGAATTTGGCATATTGGTGTTAGTGATCAGTTCCTTCAACGTGATCGAGTTATGCGAGTGATTTGTGATGGTGCGTATCAGGCTTGTCAGCAGCCGCAATTGATGTTATTCAGAAGCATTCTACTGTTATGGCTTGTTATTTGGAAGCAGAATTTCCGGAAGGGCAATGGTGGCTTAGACCATTACTTAGAGATTTGCATATTCTACGATTATGGGAATCCACCTGTGTGATACTATGGATCTCCTGGAGTGAGTCAAGTGAAAAGTTTTTATATGATGAAGTGTTAACCTATTAGTGGTTCCGAAGCTATGATGAAAAATGAGTTCTATCGTATACTGGCATGTTAAGTGCAGTGAGTGGTATGGAATTTGCAATGAAGATCAAGGTAGCAGCTCGGTGTGGGCAAGGATGTCACGAGCTCAGATAAGCAGGAAAGGAGTTTCGATGTTTAAGGTAAGTTGGTATTGTCTTCAGTGTCACCTGAGATTGGTGTTTTGTAATAAGGGGCCTGTGTCATGGTTGATGATTCTTGATCGCTTTTCAGTGTTAGTGCGGCCGGTGGTTTGGATGTGTGGACCTGTTATGTGTTTCGGAAGGTTGTGGGAGCGAGTCCCATAGGAAGATCGTATAAGTGTGGCATGTAGTCACTTGATTGATTGAAGCAATTAAACCAAGTATGAAGATTGTGATGATATCGATAAGTTGAGGATATATGCCTGGAGGGCACTCCGTTACTGAGTTGTGGACTGTGGATGAGTACTCCGGATATGATGGTTGTCCTTGTGTTTTATGAGAAGAGGGAAATTAGTATGGACCTTTGAAAGGTTATTGGCTTAGTTTGATATGATCAGGATCGACTTGAGGTCGGTGGATGGGTTTAAATATGAATTTGGGCTCTATGTCAGGTCAGTTGTGTTCATTTCAGTAATGTGCTCCTTATGGAGTAGTTAGGGTGTTATTTCGTTGCCAAATATTTCATGTAATGATGCATTGCGCCATGTAAGTTGTGAGAGGACTTGAGGAATTGCTTGTGTGTTGAGGATCCGCATAGAAATGATGTATTATGAGCAAGATGGCTCTTGAGATTCAGATTGTATATCGCACCTCAGTTGTGCTTGAGTTTTGTAGCTTATGGCGCTATATGTTCCCTCAGGGATGTTATTATGCAACTAGCATGCTTATGACCTATATTCGGTATTTTGTTGTAATGAGCAAATTTGGCTCGATGTGCATCTCCTTATGTGAGATCTATGTGTAGATCGGGTTGCACGCCGCAACAGTGTGATGTTGAGTATAGCTTTCTATAGGCTATTTGGTGTGCCTTGCTTCCTGTTTCTAAGGAAAGTCCGTATTAGTGCGTGAGTTAGGAAATTCCTTCCAGAGTTCGTTTTCCTTTTGTATCGAGTTCGAATTGGTAGCCTATTGGCACATTGCGACATCATATGTGGCTTTTGATTATGTCCGGGGTGGCTTATTGCCTGAGCAGTTCGTACTGGGTGAGACGAGATCATTGGAATTAGGATCAGTGCAATCTGACTATATGAAGTACATTAAGGAGCTAAGACCATTATTTGGTTCAGAATGAAGTGATGGTTATTGTCAGGAGTATAGACCCAAATGATTGGTTGATTCGGCAGTTGATTATGAATTTCTGCACACCTCTTCCGCTATAGCAGTATTGTAAGAGTTAGGGTAAGACCTGTGTATGTCATGGGATGCAATGGGAGCATCAGATTCGTGGAATTTCGACTAAGTTGATCAGAAATTGTTATTGTAGTCCGGTGAGTAAAATGATGCAAGGTGTGAATTCAGCAAAGTTATGCAGTGATGTTTGGGTACATCGTGTAGTGATTGATACGGTGTTCGTATGTTGGAAACAGGCCTGATAGAGAATTCTGGATGTTGGAATTAGGCCCTAAGGCCTATCTGCTCGAATAAAAGGGAATATCTTCAGAATTGATCGAGCTGATGTGGTCAACTGAGTTGTGGTAGCATGGGAAGGTGCATGAGGAGTTAACCAGTGATTTCGGACTACTTCAGTGTAGTTCTCAGCACGTTCGAGGACGAACGTATGTTTAAGTAGGAGAGAATGTAACGACCCGACCGGTCGTTTTGAGTCCTAGCGCTCCGTTCAACAGTCGGAGGCCATGAACAACTTCATTTCAGGCATTATGACTTGTATGCGTGATCGGAATTGAATTTCGGGAAGTCCAGAGTTGATTTGGAAAGAGAATTCTCATTTCGGAAGCTTAAAGTTGGAAGAATGAACTAGGATGGGATTTTTGAGTAAACGACCTCGGAATCGGGATCTAAAGATTCCAACAGGTTTGTATGATGATTTCGGACTTGGGCGTATGCCCTGTTCGGGTTTTGGATAACCTGGGAGCGTTTTGGCGCCTATTGTGGAAGTTAGCATTTTTGAAGAATCTCATAAGTTTGGCTAGAAGTGCATTTCAGTGTTATCGATGTTTGTTTGGGATTTCGAGTCTATGAATAGCTCCGTATGGTGATTCTGGAGTTGGGAGCGCGATCGGAAGTGAATTCAGAGGTCCGTAGGTCATTTTGGAGCCATTTGGCTAAAGATAGTAATTTGAAGGTTTTTGAGAAGTTTGACCGGAAGTGGACTTTTTGATATCGGGGTCGGTATCAGATTCTGGAAGTTGCAGTAGGTTCGTAATGTCGAATATGACTTGTGTGCAAAATTTTAGGTCAATCGGACGTGATTTGATAGGTTTAAACATCGGAAGTAGAAGTTTGAAATTTCGAAGTTCATAAAGCTTGAATCGGGGTGTAATTCATGGTTTTAGCGTTGTTTGATATGATTTGAGGCCTCGAGCAAGTCTGTAATGTGTTTTGGGATTGGTTGGTAGGTTTGGTTGAGGTCACGGGGGCCTCGGGTGGATTCCGGGTGGCTAACGGATCGAATTCGGAGTTTGAAGAAGGGCTGGAGCTGCTGCTTCTGGTAGTTCCGCTTCTGCGGATTTGGGACCGCAGAAGCGGCCCCGCAGAAGCGAGGAAGAAGCCGCAGAAGCGGTTGGATGTGAAGCAGCCCAGGACCGCAGAAGCGGCCCTAGATCCGCAAAAGCGGAACCGCAGAAGTGGTGGGCCGTCCGCAGAAGCGAAAATTGGGCTGGAGCCCAGTGTCCGCAGAAGCGGCGTTTTGTCCGCAAAAGCGGGACCGCGGAAGCGGAAATTGCTGAGGCAGTGAGGGTGTTTTAAAAATCAGATCTTGGCCATTTTTCTCATATTTTTCATAGCTTGTGCAATTTTTAGGGAGCTTCAAGAGAGGGTTTTTCATCATCAATGATAAGGTAAGTTATCCCCACCTATTATGAGTTAAATACATCAATTATGTAAGGATTTGAGCATGAAATTGGTTGAAATTTGGGGGTTTTGGTAGAAAGACCTAGAAATTATATTCTTGGAATTTAACCACGATTTTGAGTATGGAATTTAGTGAAAATTATATATTTGAGTTCCTAAGGTCATGGATAATCTTTATCTTCGAAAAATTTCGGATTACAGGCACGTGGGCCCGAGGGCGTTTTGGGCAACTTTTCGATCGGAGTTAGGAATTTCTATAAATTAGATTGTAATGATTAATTGGGCATATATTAATGGATTTGCGTAACCGTTTGCTAGTTTTGGAGCGTGGTGCATCAACTAGAGTCTTCGGAAGGGCGTGGAATGCCGGTTATGGACCTTCGGAGCGAAGTGAGTCTCCTTTCTAACCTTTTAAGAGGGAATTGTCCCCATAGGTAAAATAATTGATTACGTGCTCCTATTTGCGGGGGCTACGTACGCACGAGGTGACGAGAGTCCGTGCGTAGCTACTATTATGCCATTATCCGGGTAGTTAGGGCCCAAAAGCATGTTATACTTGGATTATTTATGAACCTATTGACAGCTTGAATTGCTTAAATCACCTTGGATTAGTAAATAAATTTAAAAGGAGATAAAACATCAGTTTTCCTAAATTATTAAAAAGAGAAATTGTTTCATTTGGATAAATATTCGCGATAAGATCTTAATTGACTGATTGAGCATGTATCTCTATGTGTACCTGGGTCGCATGCATGATTCGCGAGCAGGGTATGTGTTTATTTATGGAACGGGCCGAACGCCTCGGCAGATTAAATAGATGCATCTATAGGCGCGCCGTCAACCCTCGGCAAGTGCACAGTTTATTTCTGTTGGATCGGGCCGTCGTCTCGGTGTGATTTGCGCATGTTATATTGTTGCTTGAGAATTTTGAATGTGAAATGTGCCCTTCGTGGCTTGATATAAATTGATAAGATAATAAAGAGTAAACCTTGAAAATCCTTGATTATTTGTTGAAGGTGTTTACCTGTTTTCTGGCTTCGTGAATTAGGACTGCTATATAAATCCATGATTTCCTCACATTTTTACTGTATTGTCAATTGACCTCTAATAAGTGTCGAAGTTGACCATCTCGTCTCTACTTTTTCGAGATTAGACGGGATACTCATTGAGTACACGTTGTTACGTACTCATACTACACTTCTGTGCATTTTTGTTGCACAGGTATATTTATCTCTAGCAGCCCACTGGGCATAGCAGCACGGATGATTCGGGGACTAGGTGAGTTGCATTATTCGAGGCGGCCCGCAGCTAGTAAAGTCCCTTCCAGCAAATTGTATTTTCTTTCTGTCCACTGTATTCCGGACGGGTGTTGTATTGTATTTTATTTCCTTATCAGTAGATGCTCATGAACTTGTGACACCGGGTTCTGGGATGGTTTTTAAATATTTTTGTATTGATTGCTAGTATTCAATTTGAATTGAAGCAGTTATATTTTTACTTATGAAATTTAAAGGAAAATCTTGGTTTTCAAAATTGTTAAAATTGGAGTTTAATTAAATATTTGGTTGGCTTGCCTGACAGCGGTATCCGGCGCCATCACGTCCCTTAATGGATTTTGGGTCGTGACATTGCGCATGTTTGAATTGCTTGTCTTGAGATTTATTGATATTGCTGTCTGCTCTCCCGACTTGAGATAATTGTTAATTAATGGATTATGAATCCGGAGTCTTTAAATAAAAAGGAACTTTCACTTGTTTAGTGACTCATTTAAATTTTACTGTTGTTCTTAATAAATCCGTGATCATCGCATTAATAATATTATTACTGGACCTTTAGTAAGTGTCGAAGTTGCCATCTCGTCTCTACTTCTTCGAGATTAGGCGGGATACTTACTGAGTACACGTTATTTTTGTACTCATACTACACTTCTGTGCATTTTTGTTTCACAGGCACATGCACCTCTAGTGGCCTAGTGGGCGTAGCAGCATGGTTGAGAAGGAGACTAGGTGAGCTGTATTTCCTCGAAGCGACCCGCAGCTAGTATAGTCTCTCTCAGGATTCTATTTATTTTCTGTCTAATTGTATTCCGGACAGCTGTTGTATTTTATTCGATTTTCTTAGAAACTGTTCATGCACTCGTGACACCGGGTTCTAGGATGGTTATGAAGTATTTTGTATTAATTGCTTATCATTTAATTTGAATTGAAGCGATTATCTTTTAATTGGTAAATTTGAAGGAAAATCATAGATTTCAAGAGTATTAAAACGAAAATTTAATTATGTATTTTTGGTTGGCTTGCCTGATAGTGGTGTCCGGCGCCATCACGACCCTTAGTGGATTTTGGGTCGTGACAAATATACAAAAGAATAGTCTACCCTACTTTCAAAACTAAAATAGATAGCAAAATACAGAATAGACTCCATCACGCTGCTGGTCGGCATAGGAAGAGAGCAGCTCACCGTGGAATCTCGGACTACGATCAAGCGTGCGCACCAAAATGATAGCCAGATGTACCTGCCTCAGATCCTGTACAATTAAGTACAGAAGCATAGTATCAGTACACAAACAATATGTACCCAGTAAGTATCCCGTCTAATCTCGAAGAAGTAGAGACGAGAGGTCGACTTGACACTTACTAGGGTCAATTATATAAAAGGTGTTTTATTACGCATAGATGTCACAATATATATATATATATATATATATATATATATATATATATATATATATATATATATATATATATATATATATATATAGCAATTTATAGCATGATGCAATAAGTTATTCCCTAGACAATTTCACAGTTAGCTAATTGCATTTCAGGGGCATTTAATAAGACTAGTCATGAATATGAAATCACATAGATAACATGCGCACATTATGCCGAGGTAGAACGGCTCGGTCCAACATAAAAGAAATGTGCACTGCCAGAGGGTCGAATGGCGCGAACCATAGATGCATCTATTTTCTACCGAGGCGATCGGCCCGATCCACAAATAATCAATCATCATCAAGAGGGCACGTAGGGCACAATCATAGTCAAATAAATTCATACGAGTTATCAAGTGAGTACATGCGTTTTTATACATTGTTTCCAACTCCTAATAAGTCCTAAATTATCTCATTAACACGAAAGAATATAGGCATTTACAAACATAGCATGATACGGATCCTAAACTACCCGGACAATTAACATACTAGTAGCTAGGCATGGTCTCTCGTCACCTCGTGCGTGCGTAGCCCCCACAATTAGCAAACATGATTGATTAACTCACCTATGGGGACAATTCCCTCTTACAAGGTTATAAAGGAGACTCACCTCGCTCCAAAATGTGCTTCCAATACCAAGAACGTGCTCAAACCCCTCAATTTGGAGCCGAACGATCCAAAACTAATTAAACGAGGTAGGAACTAGTCAATATAAGCTCAAGAGTTCGCATTTTAGTTATTAAAGTAATTTCCAACCATAAACATAAGTTTCCTAAAATCCGACCCCGGGCGCACGTGCCCGGATTCAGAAATTTTTCGAAGGAAGTTGTTCTCCGTAACCTAAGGACCAAATACTTATACCATTCGAATACCCTTTTGAGCCTGTACTGATTTTTTTGACCTCCCCTCTTTTGGAATCAAGTTAGAGTCATACGAAAAAAAAAACTTTTTTGTCCCCATAGGTTTATTTTAGAAAGTTCATTCCAAAAGGAAAATTCAAAAAAAAAGAAGAGAAAAATAGATATAAAAAAAGAAGGAAAAAAAAAAGAAAAAATAAAGGAAAAATAAAAAAAAAGAAAAAAAGAAAAAGGCATATAGTAACAAAAAGTAGTCTTGTGAAATACGTTCGACCTGATTCTTGTCACCACAAGATACGTAGGCAGCCTCACGGTTCGGTCGCACCAAATAAAATATTTCATAATCCCACTAAGTCGAGAGTGGGAAATTCAATAAAAAAAAGGATTCAAGTTCCCTTTTTCTAGAAATTCGGGCGAAGTTTTAGAATGGATTCCAAAAGTTGTAAATAAATTAACCCCGTTGTCTTAATTATTTTGAGCCTTTATGATATCCTTTCTTTCTACCCCTGTCCAAAAGCGACATTACAGTCCAAAAAAGACCTCCAGCTAATCTTTGAGAGTGCCAAGTTAGCCATACCAGGAGCATGATATTTTTACCATGGTTGATGCCTTACCATTTGCAGAATCAGAGGAAATAAGAAGAAAAGAACAAACTGAGAGAGTCTTATTGGTGAAAACCTTCACAGGCACCATAAGGCGATGGTGAGTTGAGAGAAAGAGCAAAATGAGAGAGGCTTGATGGTGAAAACCCTTGGGGCAGTACAAGTCGAATAAGGATCGTGAATCAGATTGGATAATAGGAGCATTGAAGCCCAATTTCACGGCTTAGGGGTATAACAAGAGTTGAACATCGACTTGCTTGACAGGTTAGGCCACTTGATCTAAAGGTGTATGTCATGGTCATTAGAATTGGTATCCACATCTGATAAGTTTCTACTTTACAGTTTTCTTGTTAGGAATCATCTCTTTCCATTGTCCTTTACTCTGTTCCTTTTGTCTTGTTTACTTCCTCTTCCTGAGTCTGTTCGGTCAGAACAAGTGAGAAATGACTTCAAAATTTTCTACCAGCTTTCCAATTGCACAAAGCAGAATTTGGCTAGCACATCAAAGTGGCATAAGTTAGGAAAGAACAGTAGGTGCACTGAGTTGGCAACCATCAACGTGTTTTGGGATTCATGTGAAATACAAAGATTTGGTATATGTCAATTCATGAACAATGCACCAGATGGAGGATGTTGGGTGGACGGATCAAATGGTCGACAGAGAAAGTGGTTAACCAATGACAAGCAAGATCTTCCAAGTGGAAGTCAAAGTTATCATGGCAAGTGAAGGAGCAATAGACCTCAAGGCCAAGGCCAGGAAAGAACAGCAAGCGCATCGAGTTGGTAAAAATCAACGTGTTTTGGGATTCATGTGAAATACAAAGGTTCGGTAAATGTCCAATCATGAGCAAAATACAACAGATAGAGGATGTTGGGTTTGAACGGATAAGAGGTATCTTCTGGGATAAAGGTGACAGAGAAAGTGGTTAGTCAATAAACAAGCAAGGTCTTTCGAGTTGAAATCAAAGTTATCATGGGAAGTGAAGGAGCAACCGCCCTCAAAGTCAAGGCCACAAACCAACCACCATGTTTAAACTCACAAGTTCTCTTTATTTGAAATAGGGACGAAGACTATGTCCAAATCAAAGCTGTGAAGCTTGAATTTTTTCAAGTGTCGTGCCCAAATTTTGTCAGCACAAAGGCGGTTTGAGGATCTGTGGGAACCCTCCATGAGGAAAGCATGGTTCAGGGGCAAGGAATTTTGTTCGTTCTGCAGAGATCCTCCTGGAAGAAAGCATGGCTCAGGTAAGTTCATTATCGGCTTTTCAGGACCCTCCTGGATAATGGAATTTAATTTAAAATTTTCAAGGCCCTCCTGGATAATGGGATTTAATTTTTTTTTAAAAAAGTTCTCAGGGCCCTCCTGGATAATGGGATCTAGTTAAAATTCAAGACCTTCATAGATAACAACATTTAGCGTAAGTTCTACCAATAGGAAATATAATCTAGCTTTAAAGTTTTCACTCTTAAGATGAGATTTAATTTGAAATTTTCAGGGCCCTCCTGGATGATGGGATTTAGCTTTTAAATTCTTAGATCTTTTGGGTAACATGATTCGATTAACACTTACAGATGTTCCCGATATCAAACTGGGGCAGAAAAATTTCTTTTGTTTTGTCTGTTTTGTTGTAATCAGGTTCAAAGGCAGCAGTTTCAGGGAGAGCGTTTCAAGTTTTTGGCAATCAGGCGCCCACCTGGAGAACAAGGGAATACAGTTTCAAGTTTTTGGCAATCAGCCGCCCACCTGGAGAACAAGGGAATACAGTTCAAGTTTTGGCAATCAGGCACCCACCTGGAGAACTAGGGAATACATATCAAGTTTTGGCAATCAGGCGCCCACCTGGAGAACAAGGGAATACATTTCAAGTTTTGGAAATCAGGCACCCACCTGGAGAACAAGGGAATCCAGTTCAAATTTCGGCAATCAGGCGCCCACCTGGAGGACATGGGAATACATTTCAAGTTTTGGAAATCAGGCGCCCACCTGGAGAACAAGGGAATACAATTCATGTTTTGGCAATCACGCGCCCACCTGGAGAACAAGGGAATACAGTTCAAGTTTTGGCAATCAGGCGCCCACCTGGAGAACAAGGGAATACAATTCAAGTTTTTGCAAATCAGGCGCCCACCTAGAGAACAAGGGAATAGAGTTCAAGTTTTGGCAATCAGGCGCCCATCTGGAGAACAAGGGAATACAGTTCATGTTTTGGCAATCAGGCGCCCACCTGGAGAACAAGGGAATACAGTACAAGTTTTGGCAATCAGGCGCCTACCTGGAGAACAAGGGAATACAGTTCAAGTTTTGGCAATCAGGCGCCCACCTGGAGAACAATGGAATACAATTCAAGTTTTTGGCAATCAGGCGCCCACCTAGAGAACAAGGGAATAGAGTTCAAGTTTTGGTAATCAGGCGCCAACCTGGAGAACAAGGGAATACAGTTCATGTTTTGGCAATCAGGCGCCCACCTGGAGAACAAGGGAATACAGTTCATGTTTTGGCAATCAGACGCCCACCTGGAGAACTAGGGAATACAGTTCAAGTTTCGGCAATCAGTTGCCCACCTGGAGAATTAGGGAATACAGTTCAAGTTTCGGCAATCAGGTGCCCACCTGGAGAATAAGGGAATACAGTTCAAGTTTCGGCAATCAGGCGCCCACCTGGAGAATAAGGGAATACAGTTCAAGTTTTGGCAATCAGGCGCCCACCTGGAGAACAAGGGAAAGCAGCTCAAGTTCCAAAGGAAAGCAGTTCGAGTTCAGCAATCAGGCGCCCACCTGGAGAACAAGGGAAAGCAGCTCAAGTTTCAGAGGAAAGCAGTTCGAGTTCAGCAATCAAGCGCCCACCTGGAGAACAAGGGAAATCAGCTCAAGTTTGAGAGGAAAAGCAGTTCGAGAACAAAGAAAAGCAGTTCGGGTTCCAGCAATTAGGCGCCTACCTGGAGAACAAGGGAAAACAGTTCAAGTTTCAAAGGGAAGCAGTCCGAGTTTCGAAGGAAGACGGTTCGAGTTTTGGAAATCAGGCGCCCACCTAGAAAATAAGGGAATTCACTTCAGAATGCAATTCAAGTCAGCAACAATAGAAGCTCGCGGCAAGAAAGCGAGTCAACAATCCGAGATGATCAACAGAAGTTAATCACAATCCAGAATTTAAAAAAAGGCAAGAAGTGAATCCAAATGCAGAAATTGATGAAAGATGTGAACTGCTCAAGGCATGGCTGAGGTCACAAGCACTGCATGTCCGTTCTTGATCCGAAAAAGTTGAAGAAGAATGAACTAGCACCTGCAGTTAGAAAGCGTCAAGGTTCAAATCTAAAGTCTGCATGAAGAACCATTCAAGACTCAAGATCAAGCTTTAGAAGACTTATAGATAAGAATCTTGTAACTCATAGTTTACAGGCTTAGCTAGTCTTTTTCATTTTCTGATTTTTGATGTAATAACAGGACCGCGGACCAGAACCTCGACGGAGCGGCACCTCGATCGGCTCTCTA
Source organism: Nicotiana attenuata (assembly GCF_001879085.1). Lineage (NCBI taxonomy): Eukaryota > Viridiplantae > Streptophyta > Magnoliopsida > Solanales > Solanaceae > Nicotiana > Nicotiana attenuata. Next base: position 107,507 of record NW_017671105.1, on the reverse strand, counting down.
CCTCGGTATACTCCATCATCTCACTCACTTCTGAACTACACGTGGCCTGATTCCTTTATAGCCAAGGATATGTAGGCAGCTCAGATTCCAGGGCTCGGTCACATTCCCCTTTCTCTTAGTTTCGGTCTCTCTAAATAAGGGTCGGGTCAAAAAACCTTTCTAGTCGTTCTTTGTCTGAAAATACTTCGTATTTCCAGTCAAAGAGGGGCAGCTGTAGACATGTGATTTTTGACCCTCCCCAAGATTTTATATATTTTAGCATTTAAATACTTAGTTTAAGTCTAATATAGTTTTTTTAACAAATTTTGACTCTTTCACTTTATTTCGTCACAAAAAGAATAAAAATTACAAAAATATTTTAGTTTATGTATCTTCCATAAATTTAAATAAAAATATACAAAAACAGTACGATATTTGAAAATACCAAAAAAAATAGGTGTGTTTTAACGGTCAGTCTTATTTTAGTAGTTATTTTACTTAAGTAGGATTAATTAGTAAATAAGGTAGTATTTCAGTCTTGTTCATGGAGAAAGAATAAAATTTGGGCTCAAACAACCCATTTTAAGCCTAATTCTTGGACCTAGCCCATAACAACCCAAGCCCAATACCCTAAAAACCTATGAAAACTATACATAAACCTAGACCTAGACACTCTAGAATCAGCGGCAGAAGACCTAGAGATCCCTACCCTGTTAAGATCCGCCGCTGACACCCAAAACCCCTCCCCACTGTTCTGCTTCTTCAACCAAAACAAGCCCCCCACCCCCCACCCCCCCAGCCAGAACGTCTTCTTCTTCTTCAAGGAGAACCAAAAGTCAACTGCCCCGTTCCAGCCGCTAGATCTTCTCAAAAATCGCCGGCGACACCCCTTCTCACCTCCCATCGCCGGAAGCTCGCCTGACCACCCCTGCCTTTCTTCTTCAATCTCCAGTCCTAGCGCCAAAGGTCGGAGATGAGCGGCTGAACCCTCTCAAAAAAATGACCATCTCACAACAACCAGCCACCACCAGCCCGTCATCGACTCCTACCCACCTCCCTCACGCCGAAAAACACGCACAAACCAGCGCCGGAAACCACCATTGCTCAGCCCCAAAAATCAGTCGTTCCCCACCCTTCTTCACACTTATTTCAACCTTAATTCATCTTCTTATTTCGGTTGTCTATATTTGATTTTAGTTCTTTTATAGTTTGATTTAATTCGAAAATCAGAAAAAAAAAAAAAAAAAAAGAGAGATTCAGTCCTGTTTTGATTTCTCGTTTGTGAAAATTGATTGGGAGGCCGTTGAGTTCGGAGTTTCGGCCGCCGTTCAGTCCGATTGAATTTACGATTTGGGTATTGAGGTGACGTTTGTGGTTCCAGCTGAGTTTTATTGCTGTCTCGAGGCCGATTGTAATCGTGGTTTTACTCTGTTGGTGTAACTATTGGAACTCTCATTAAAGGAAAGCACATTTCAGGTCCATCTTTTCCCTTATCGTTTCTTTCCTTAGTGTTGATTTGTGCTCGGAAGAGGTATCCGATACTCTGCTTGGTTGCTTGATTCCCCGTTGTGTTGATTGATATTCTATCATGTTTTGTCCTATGGTTCGATATATTTGAATGCAAGTGGTTGGAAAAAATGAAATGTTTAAGTAATGGCTTCATTCTGAGTTTGACCGATTGGCCTTCGACTCATTGAAACTCTGATTCATTTGTCTTAGCTAGTTTCTTAACATCTGATGCGATAAAGGTTTTAGTATTCTTCTGCGCTATCTCACAAAATTGAATGTCGTCGTGATCAATCGGACGTAGCCATCGTATTTGCTGAATGATAACATCGGGTATATCATCTCTGTCCATACTTAGCTTCATGTTAGTTTAATGGTATTATGATTTAGCATGTTATAGTTTGTATAGTATTTTACTGTGAGTTAATAAATGAGTTGATGAAACACTAGATTTTGTTTAAACGGGAGTGAATTCGGTTTGTTTGGTTTGGACTTTCAGTAGGTTTGAAATTGGCATAGTTCTACATTTAGATTAGAATATTTTGTTTTCTTTCTTAGTTGATTGTTTGATGGTCTACAATGATTATGAGTAAGATGGGGTTTGCACTTTTCAGGGCATGAATCTCATAGTTTGCTTTAGGCACGTAATTAAACTACTACAACTACGGGTACGGTTCGCGTGGTGTGGTTGCAGTACTTGTTTTAGATAAGTAGGAATATCTTTAGTCTGCCTTCAAATATAAACGCCCCCTTTTCACTCTTAGTCTTCCGAATGCTTATTTCCCGCTGTAGGGGAAAAAGCCCGTGCTTATTCATTATACCAGCGGAGGGTCCGGGTAGATTTATTCTACCAGCGGCTGCCGATTGATAGGGAACCCTATCCCTATTCAGAAGGAGTGGAAATTGAAGACTGAGTTAATATCAGGTCGGCGCTAAGAGACTGACTCTTTCAATTACTTAACTCAAGTTCTTGTGCTATATCTCGTTCGTGATCCCGACCTGGGAATCACATCAAACCTTCCTCTTTAAAATAATTTGAGGTACGCCATACACAAATGAAATTCATAGCATATTGCCCTCGCAAAGTTAGCCTAGAAAATGCTTCGAACTTTCGTAGTTGCTTTAGGCGCGTTAATCCAATAATTGTCATAGCTACGGGTACGGTTCCCGCGACGTAGTCGTGATGCTTAATTTCTAAAAATCCGGGGGTATATTTATGTGACCCGGCCACAATTTAATCTTGTTAATAAAAGAAACATGTTGTAGATCATGGGTACGGTTCCCGTGACACGATTCGCAATATGTAACACTAATTTATTAAAAGCGCCTTAAAAAGAATAAATGCATATAGGTTTCAAAGATGTTTTAAAATCAAATAAATAGGCCAATAATTACAGTTAAGCGACTTTGCTAAAACCACGGAACCCGGGAATGCCTAACACCTTCTCCGGGTTAACAGAATTCCTTACCCGGATTTCTGTGTTCGCGGACTGTAAAATAGAGTCAATCTTTCCTCGATTCGGGATTTAAAATCGGTGACTTGGGACACCATAAATTATCCCAAGTGGCGACTCTGAATTTTAAATAAAATAATCCCGTTTCAATTGTCACTTAAATTGGAAAAGACTCCCTTACACCCCTTTCGGGGGTAGGAAAAAGGAGGTGTGACACCCGTCGGTCTGAGGGTGAAATGCTGTACTGAGCTACACGCGGGTCCCCAACTCACTCTGAACGGCTCTCCTGAAATGGGAAGTGCACTGAGGGCCTCTATCTGATATGATGGAAGTAGGCACACCGTGTAACCAGACTATCTCCCGAATGTAAATCTGAGCCAACCTCTCTGAAGTGTGAGTAGTCACAATCGGAATAAAGTGTGCCGACTTGGTCAACCTGTCGACAATGACCCACACTGCATCAAACTTCTGCAAGGTACTGGGCAACCCCACTACGAAGTCCATAGTGATGCGCTCCCACTTCCACTCAGGAATGGGCATCTGCTGAAGTAGGCCACCTGGCCTCTGGTGCTCATACTTAACCTGCTGGCAATTCAAACACTTAGCCACATATTCCACTATATCCTTCTTCATCCGTCGCCACCAATAATGCTGCCTCAGGTCACGATACATCTTCGTAGCACCTGGGTGAATAGAATACTGCGAACTATGTGCCTCCGCTAGAATCCTCTCTCTCAAGCCATCAACATTAGGAGCACATAGGCGACCCTGGAGTCGCAGGACACCATCCTCGCCAATAGAAACCTCCTTGGCACTACCCTGTAGCACCGTCTCTCTGAGAACTGCCAAATGCGGATCATCGAACTGCCGGGCCTTGATCTCCCCCAATAATGAAGATTGGGCAACAACACACGCAAGGACTCGGCTGGGCTCTGAAATATCCAACCTCACAAGTCTGTTTGACAAGGACTGAATGTCAAAAGCTAGTGGCCTCTCCTCCGCTGGAATGAATGCCAAGCTACCCATACTCTCTGCTTTCCTGCTTAAGGCATCCGCGACCACATTTGCCTTGCCCGGATGATAAAGAATGGTGATGTCATAATCCTTCAGTAACTCAAGCCATCTACGCTGCCTCAAATTGAGGTCCCTCTGCTTGAACAAATGCTGTAAGTTGCGATGATCAGTGTAAACCTCACATGACACCCCATACAGATAATTCCTCCATATCTTAAGAGCATGAAAAATCGCCGCCAACTCTAGATCATGCACTGGGTAATTCTTCTCATGAATCTTCAGCTGACGGGAGGCATATGCAATAACTCGCCCCTCCTGCATCAATATACAACCCAGGCCGACGCGTGAAGCATCGCAATATACCGTATACATCCCCGAATCGGAAGGCAACACAAGAACTGGTGCTGTAGTCAAAGCTGTCTTGAGCTTCTGAAAGCTCGCCTCACAATCATCGGACCAATGGAAAGGAGCACCCTTCTGGGTCAATCTGGTTAAAGGTGATGCAATATGAAAAGCCCTGCACGATATGCCCCAAGAATGCTACTGACTCCAGCCAGAACTCACACTTGGAGAATTTAGCATATAGCTTCTGCTCTCACAAGGTCTGGAGCACTTCTCTCAACTGCTGCTCGTGCTCCCCCAGGCTACATGAGTATATCAAGATGTCGTCAATAAAGACGATAACAAAGGAATCAATATACGGTCTAAACATCCTGTTCATCAAGTCCATGAAAGCCGCTGGGGAATTGGTCAAGCCGAAGGACATCACCAAAAACTCGTTATGACCATATCTAGTACGAAAGGCAGTCTTCGGAACATCTGAGTCCCGAATCCTCAACTGATGGTACCCTGATCTCAAGTCAATCTTAGAGAAGACCCTAGCACCCTGCAACTAGTGGAAGAAATCATCAATGCGCGGCAACGGGTACTTATTCTTGATGGTAGCCTTGTTCAACTGCGCTAGTCAATGCACATCCGCATGGTTCCATCCTTCTTCTTCACAAACAACATTGGTGCACCCCAAGGTGACACACTAGGTCTAATAAACCCCTTTGCCAAGAACTCCTCAAACTGCTCCTTCAACTCGTTCAATTCTTTCGGAGCCATACGGTATGGTGGAATAGATATAAGCTGGGTACCTGGAGCCAAGTCAATACAGAAATCAATATCGCGATCCGGTGGCATGCCAGGAAGATCAGAATGAAACACATCGGCAAACTCCCGCACTACTGGAACTGAATCAATCGTCGGAGACTCTGCGGTGGTGTCCTGAACATAAGCCAGATAAGCTAAACACCCTTTCTCGACCATATGTCGAGCCTTCAGAAAAGAAATAACCCGGCTAGATGTATCAACTGTGGAACCCCTCCACTCTAACCCTCGCAACCCTGGCATCGCCAATGTAACAGTCTTGGCATGGAAATCTAGGACGGCGTGGTACGGGGATAACCAATCCATGCCCAGGATGACCTCAAAGTTGATCATATCAAGCAACAGGAGGTCCGCTCTAGTCTCGAAACCACAGAATGTGACACATGAACAGGAGTGCCCAAAGGCTCAGGAGCAATACCCAGAAAACGAGTAAACAGAGATGATACATATGAATAGGTGGACCCTGGATCAAATAATACCGAAGCATCTCTGCCACAGACGGAAATGATACCTGTGATGACGGCATCTGAGGCTAATGCATCTGGTCTGGCCGGAAGAGCATAGAATCTGGCTGGAGCGCCGGCTGGCTGGCCTCCACCTAACTGAGCAGTAGCTGGCTGACCTCTCCCTGTCTGGCCTCCACCTCTAGGATGGCCTCTATCACTCTGTCCCCCGCCTCTAGGCGGCTGGGTAACCGGTGCTGAAATCATAGGCTGCTGACCCTGCTGTTCTATCTTGCCCCGAAGCCTGGGGCAGTATCTCCTCATATGACCAAGGCCTCCGCACTCAAAACAACCTCGCGGTGCAGCGGCCTGCTGTCCCGATGGCTGACCCTGATGGCATGTAGACCCACTAGAAGAAGCCTGAATAGCCAGTGGACAGTATGAACCCTCCGGCATAGCACTGAAGTAAGAACAAAAAGAACCCTGGGGACCTGAATACCCACCGGAGGAATCCTGAATAGCTAGCGGGCGATAAGAACTCTCTGGCATGGCGCTGAAATAGGGGCGCGCTGGAGCACCCCGAGCAGATGGTGGCGCTGAATATGGGGCCTGCTGGGCTGACCCCTCCCGAACTGACCTCTACCCCTAGCCGGGGCACCTGTGAACTCTCCGGAGAATCTAGCCCTCTTGTCCTGCTGCATCTGCTCCCTACCTCTCAAACGGTAGCCCTCGATCCTCCGAGCAATCTCCACCACTAGCTGATAAGGAGTACCCATCTCCACCTCTCGGGCCACGTTGGCCCTAATGCCAGAATGCAGCCCTGCAACGAACCTCCGCACCCTCTCCGCATCAGTAGGAAGTATCATCAAAGCATGGCGGGATAACTCAGAAAATCTCGCCTCATAGTCGGTCACCGAAATCTGCTCAAGCTGCTCAAACTGATACCGTAGCTCTTCCCTCTCGGAGGGTGGGATATACCTGTCCAGAAATAACTGTGTGAACTCTCCCCAAGTGATAGGTGGAGAACCTGCTGGCCTGCCAAGAACATACGACTGCTACCATCTACGGGCCCTGCCCTCCAGCTGGAAAGTAGTGAAGTCAACCCCATGCGACTCTAATATCCTTATGTTGTGCAGTCGGTCCCTGCACCTATCAATGATGTCCTAGGCATCCTCATGACGCTCACCCCCGAATACAGGAGGGTGAAGTCTAGTCCATCTGTTTAATAACTTCTGCGGATCTCCATCCGCAACTGGTTTGGGCTCGGGCACCACTGCAGCAACTAGCTGAGCCCCATCCGCGGGTTGTGCACCCGGAGTCTGATACACTACAGCTGCATGTTCAGGAGCCTGAGTAGTAGGGGTCTGTGCTCCCCCTCCTGCCTGTGATGTAGCTGGATCTGCTGGAAATAACCAGTCTGAGTCATAGTATCCATGAACCGCAGCATACAGCCCATGACCTCTTGGAAACCCGGTGCTGTCATAAAGTGTGTCGGGGTAGGCTCAGTTGCGGGCACCTCGCCCTACTCTTCAGTGATAGGATCCCTCGCAGGATCCGCTGGTGGTGCTACTGGAACAGCTCTGGGATGCCCTCGTCCCCTACCTCGGGCCGGTGCCCTCCCCCGGCCTCTTCCTCGGCCTCTAGCAACGGGGGGAGCAGCTCCTCCCGGGTCTGGAACATCGGTCGTGCGTGTCCTCACCATCTGTGAGAGAATAGAAGAGGAAAATTTAGTACACTAACTACTGCACGACAGGAATTGAAGAAAGAGTAGTTTCCTAACACCTTATAGCCTCTCGAAGATAAATACAGACGTCTCCGTACCGATCCGCAAGACTCTACTAGATTTGCCCATGACGTGTGAGACCTACGTGAACCTAGTGCTCTGATACCATGCTGTCACGATCCAATTTTAATTCGGGTCGTGATGGCACCCAACACCGTTGTCAGGCGAGCCAACGCGGAATTATTAATAAGCTCTAGTTTATTTTTCCAAAACAGTTAACACAAACTCAAATTTAAATTTAATACAAGAAATAATTTGCGTCGAACTGAAATAGTTATACAAATCCCAAAAGAATAGTCTACTAATGTGTGTGCCAAGACCTGGTGTCACAAGTACAAGGGCATCTAGTAGAATATACAAAATAAAAGTCTACCCTACTGTTAGAACTAGAATAGACAGCAAAATACATAATAGACTCCATCACGCTGCTGGTCGGCATAGGAAGAGAGCAGCTCACCATGGAATCTCGGACTACGATCAAGCGTGCACACCAGATGATAGCCAGATGTACCTGCCTCAGATCCTGTACAATTAAGAACGAAAGCGTAGTATGAGTACATAAACAATATGTACCCAGTAAGTATCTCGTCTAATCTCGAAGAAGTAGAGACGAGAGGTCGACTTGACACTTACTAGGGTCAATTATATAAGAGGTGTTTTATTATATTTACACCATGACGTGTGCAATTATCAATAAACTCCAAGTTTATTATGATATGGGTTTTTATATCAATAAACTTCCTTTTATTGTGGCATTCTTTTATTTGTGTAGTACAAACTGGAGAATAAAGCGGGTAGCTTTTCACATACATATTACCCCGCTACAAGTTGTAGTAATAGAAGATATTAAATCTTTCCTTTATTTATAGTCTCAATATAATCAATCGCTTTCGCGTATACTTTGGAAACTGAATAAGTTTCTTTGAGACTTACTACAACACAATACCTTATTGGTAATCAATTTTGTTTCTCCAAAATAGTATAATTGGCTCTTGCAGAGTTCTCAATTAATTTTGTAGTACCACATATTCATCAACATCCATATGGTGAATATCTCTTTTAAAGAGAAAGTTATACCATTATGGTTATGGTCAAAATNTCGGCATAGGAAGAGAGCAGCTCACCATGGAATCTCGGACTACGATCAAGCGTGCACACCAGATGATAGCCAGATGTACCTGCCTCAGATCCTGTACAATTAAGAACGAAAGCGTAGTATGAGTACATAAACAATATGTACCCAGTAAGTATCTCGTCTAATCTCGAAGAAGTAGAGACGAGAGGTCGACTTGACACTTACTAGGGTCAATTATATAAGAGGTGTTTTATTACGCATATATATATATATATATATATATATATATATATATATATAGCATGATGCAATAAGTCATTCCCTAGAAAATTTCACAATTAGCTAATTGCATTTCAGGGGCATTTAATAAGACCATTCATGAATATGAAACCACATAGATAACATGCGCATATTATGCTGAGGTCGTACGGCCCGGTCCAACATAAAAGAAATGTGCACTGCCAGATGGTCGAATGGCGCGAACCATAGATGCATCTATTTTCTACCGAGGCGATAGGCCCGATCCACAAATAATCAATCATCATCAAGAGGGCACGTTTAACATACTAGTAGCTACGCACGGACTCTCATCACCTCGTGCGTGCGTAGCCCCCACAATTAGAAAACATGATTGATTAACTCACCTATGGGGACAATTCCCTCTTACAAGGTTAGAAAGGAGACTCACCTCGCTCCAAAATGTGCTTCCAATACCAAGAACGTGCTCAAACCCCTCAATTTGGAGCCGAACGATCCAAAACTAAGTAAACGAGGTAGGAACTAGTCAATATAAGCTCAAGAGTTCGCATTTTAATTATTAAAGTAATTTCCCAACCTTAAACATAAGTTTCCTAAAATCCGACCCCGGGCCCACGTGCCCAGTTCTAAAAATTTTCAAAGGAAGTTGTTCTCCGTAACCTAAGGATCAATAATATATGATTTCTACTTCATTCCATAACAAATTCCGTGGTAAAATCTAAGTTTTATCAAAACCCTAGGTTTTGCTCAAATCCTTTGATTTTTCCTAATCTTTGTGTGTTAATCTACCGAAAACTCAAGTATTAAACTTAGAAATAAGTAGGATGAACTTACCTCAAGAAGCTAGGTAAAAATCTTCTCTCAAGAGCTCCAAAATCGCCCAATAAACGAGTGCAAAATGGGCAAAATGGATGGAGCTTGTATTAAATGAGGCTCACTACTTCAGTGATTTCCGCATCTGCGGTCCTGGGCCACACCTGCGCCCACCGCATCTGCGGAAAGGCGCCCACTTCTGCGGAATCTCAACTAGGCTGCTGGGCCGCATCTGCGAGGTAAGGGCCGCTTTTGCGGCTACGTTTCTGCGGAAAACAGCCGCTTTTGCGGCTTGGGGCCTAGCCTGGCTTTGCCGCATCTGCAAGGGGAAGACCACTTCTACGGTCTCGCACCTGCGGCTGACCAACCGCAGGTGCGTGTCACGACCCATTTTCCATAATAGGTCATGATGTCGCCGAACACCTTTGTTAGGCCAGCCAACGCGAAAGTATAATTAAGTTCTCATTTTACTTTTACCCAAAAACTGAGTGTAACATATTTTTCAAAGTTAAAGTTAAGGCCATGAGTGGTGACTAAAGTATCAAAATAGATATACAACCCAAACAAATGTCTACTATCGTGTGTGCCAGAACCTGGTGTCACAAGCTACGGGCGACTAGTAGAATATACACAATAATAACATAATGTCCTACTGTCTGAATCAGGATAGACAGAAACAAAAGTACAGGGAAAGACTTCTTCGGCTGCGGATCGGCATGAAAGAGAAGCAGCTCACCGTAGAAGTCCCAAAGATGCTCACTGATGCGCACCAGAATAGTATCCAGATCCACCTGCCTCAGATCCTGTACATTTAAGTACGGAAGCGTAGCATGAGTACATAAACAACATGTACCCAGTAAGTATCCCGTCTAATCTCGAAGAAGTAAAGACGAGAGGTCGACTTGATACTTACTAAGGTCAAGTAATAATGTGAATAATTAATAATAAGCAGGTATAACTCAAGTCGTAAAATTTCCAAGAATGAAATAGAAATCCTTCCTTTAACCTTCCATAAAGAGTGTTCATTCATATATAAATATTCAAACAATTCTAAAGTTGGAACCACAGGTAGAGGACTAGATAACTCATGCGCAAATAACCACCGAGGAACGTACGGCCCGATCCAACAGAAAAGTAAATGTGCACTGCCGAGGGTCGAACGGCTCGAACCATAGATATATCTATTACCCCGCTCGCGAATCATACATGCGACGCGGTAAAATTTAAATAAACAACCACCCTGCTCGCGAATCATGCATGCGAAGCAGGTACACATAAAATACATGCTCAAATAGAAGATTAAGAATTTATCGGGGTGCAATTATTCAAATAAAGGCCAATCTTCTTCTAACAATTTAAGAATATGAAATTTAATTCCTCTTGGAGATTCATTCACTAGTTCACTTTAATTCAAGAATTCAAAGGTCCATAGGATTACAGTTATTCCAAGTATAGCATGCTTTTGGGTCCTAGACTACCCGGACAATAGCATAATAGTAGCTACGCACGGACTCTCGTCACCTCGTGCGTGCGTAGCCCCCACAAATAGGAGCACATAACCAATTAACTCACATAAGGGGACAATTCCCTCTTACAAGGTTAGAAAGGAGACTCACCTCGCTCTAAAGTGCACTTCCAACTTCCAATAACGAGTCCAAGTCCTTAATTCAATGCCGGACAATCCCAAACTATTTAAACGAAGCAAGAACTAATTAATATAACCTCACAAGATCAAATCCTAGCTATTTAAGAAATTCTCCAACCATTAATACAAGTTTCCTAAATTCCGACCCCGGGCCCACGTGCCTAGATTCCGAGATTTTTTGAAGGAAATTGTTCTCTATGCCCTAAGGATCGATAATATATGATTTCTAGTTCATTATATGGCAAATTACATGATTAAATCTTAGTTTTATTAAAACCCTAGGCCTAGCTCTAACCCTTGATTTTTGTTCAATCTTTTTGTGTTTAATCTACCTAATACACATGCATTTAAGCTAAGGATGAAGGGAAATTACTTACCTTACCAAGCTATGTGGTAACCCTCTCTTGGAAGCACCCAAATCGCCTAAGTATGGAATGAGAAATGATAAAAATGGCTTTGGGTTCGAATTAAATGAACCCATCTGCCCAGCTCTTTCCGCTTCTGCGGAGTCCGCTTCTGCGGATATTAGGCCGCTTCTGCGGTCCTGACCCAAGATGGCTGGGCCGCTTCTGCTGTCGAAGTGCCGCATATGCGGAACCGCTTCTGCTGTTCCAGGACCGCTTCTGCGATCTTTCCCCTGGGCTGCCTTGGCCGCTTCTGTGGTGTCCTGACCGCATCTGCGGTCTCGCTTCTGCGGTCCAAGAACCGCAGATGCGGTTATAACAGAAGCAGCAAACTTCAGACCTTTTTACAAGTTCTAACTTCACTCGAGCCTCGCTCGTTTGACGTTCGGGGCTCCCGTGCCCCGCCCGAACACACCGACAAGTCTGAAATCACGAGGCGGACCTACTCGAACCCTCGGAACTCCCAAAACAACGCTAATTCTTATAATCACCCCCTAAAACCAAATGAATCAAACTATTGAATCCTTAAGTTCTTAACTCTCCTCTAACGGGTCAAAACGCCCTTAAACTACTCGGATTGACACCAAATTTTATGGGCAAGTCTTAATTGACATTATGGACCGGTACCAAGCTTCGGAACCAAAATTCGAGCCCGATACATAGGGAATCAATGATTTCTTAGTTTCTTGAATTCTTTAAAGCTTCCATTAAACAATTTTAGATAAAAATTCATTACTCGGGCTAGGGACCTCGGAATTCGATTTCGGACACACGCCCAGGTCCCATATTTTCCCACGGGCCCTCAGAAATTGTTAAATTACGGATCCGAGCCCGTTTTTCCAAAATGTTGACCGAAGTCAAACTTGGTCTTTTAAGAAATCCTAAAGAAGCAAATGGGCATATTTTTACTCAAAACCCTACCAATCCCTGAACCAATCGCCCCCGCAAGTCGTAAACTAGTTAAAGCAAGTACGGGAGGCTTTATTTAGGGGAACGGGGTTCAAAAAGGCTAAACGACCGGTCGGTTCGTTACATTCTCCACCTCTTAAACAAACGTTCGTCCTCGAATGGGCATAGAAAAGTACCTGGACTGCTGAATAAGTGGGGATATCTGCTCCGCATGTCCTCCTCGGACTCCCAGGTCGCCTCCTCGACCGGCTGGCCCCTCCACTGGACTTTCACCGCAGAAATCTTCTTGGACCTCAGCTGGCGATCCTGTCTGTCAATAATAGCAACTGGCTCCTCCTCATAGCCCAAGCTCTCATCTAGCTGAACGGTGCTGAAGTCACACCACGTGGGATAGGTCGGCATGATACTTCCGAAGCATCGAAACATGAAAGACTAGGTGAACTCCTGATAAGCTAGGAGGCAAAGCAAGCTCATAGGCAACCCCCCCAACTCTGCTCAACAACTCAAAGGGGCCAATAAACCTTGGGCTCAACTTGCCCTTCTTCCCGAACCTCATAATGCCCTTCATGGGCGAGACTTTCAAGAGAACCTTCTCGCCCACCATAAATGATACATCCCGTGCCTTCTGATCCTCGTAGCTCTTTTGCCTGGACTGAGCTATGCGAAGCCTTTCCTGAATCAACTTTACCTTATCCAAGGCATCCTGTACTAAATCTATGCCAAGTATCTTAGCCTCACCAGGCTCAAACCACCCGATAAGAGAACGACAACGCCTACCATGCAAAGCCTTGTACGGGGCCATGTCTATGCTGGACTGGTAGCTGTTATTGTATGCAAACTCCGCTAAGGGCAAGAACTGATCCCACTGCCCTCCAAAATCAATCGCGCATGCTCTAAGCATATCCTCCAAAATCTGCACCGTCCGCTCCGACTGTCAGTCGGTCTGAGGATGGAACGCTGTGCTAAGCTCTACACAAGTCCCCAACTCACTCTGCACGGCTCTCCAGAAATGGGAAGTGAACTGAGGGCCTCTGTCTGATATGATGGACACCGGCACACCATGCAACCAGACTATCTCCTGAATATAGATCTGAGCATATCTCTCCGCTGTATAAGTAGTCGCTACTGGGATGAAATGAGCTGGCTTGGTCAATCTATCCACGATGACCCACACTGAATCAACCCTCCGCAAAGTCCGCTGCAACCCAACTACAAAATCCATGGTAATGCGCTCCCATTTCCACGCTGGTATAGGCATCCGCTGAAGTAGGCCGCCTGGTCTCTAATGTTCATATTTGACCTGCTGGCAATTCAAACACTTAGTCACATACTTCACTATATCCTTCTTCATTCCCCGCCACTAGTAGTGCTACCTCAAATCACGATGCATCTTCATGACTCCCGGATGAATAGAATACCTCGAATGTGGGCCTCCTCTAGAATCCGCTCCCTGAGACCCTCCACATTAGGAACACATAGACGGCCCTGTAGCCGCAGCACACCATCCTCGCCAATAGAAACCTCCTTGGCACCTCCCTGAAGTACCGTCTCCCTGAGGACTGCTAAATGTGGATCATCATACTGCCGGGCCTTGATCTCCCCCAATAACGAAGACTGGGCGACCACACACGCTAGAACTCAGCTGGGCTCTGAAATGTCCAACCTCACAAGTCTGTTAGCCAAGGACTGGATGTCCAAAGCTAGTGGCCTCTCCTCTGCTGGAATGAATGCTAGGCTACCCATGCTCTCCGCCTTCCTGCTCAGGGCATCCGCGACCACATTCGCCTTGCCCAGATGATAAAGAATGGTGATGTCGTAATCTTTCAGCAACTCAGGCCACCTGCGCTGCCTCAAATTGAGATCCCTCTGTTTGAACAAATGCTGCAGGCTGCGGTGATCGGTGTAGACTTCACAAGGCACCCCATACAAATAGTGCCTCCATATCTTAAGAGCATGAACAATCGCCGCCAACTCCAGATCGTGCGCAGGGTAATTTTTCTCATGAATCTTCAGCTGACGCGAGGCATATGCACACATACCAGACCAACGCGTGAAGCATCGCAATACACCGTATACATCCCCGTACCGGAAGGCAATACAAGAACCGGTGCCGTAGTCAAAGTTTCCTTGAGCTTCTGGAAGCTCTCCTCACAATCATCGGACCAAACGAACGGGGCACCCTTCTGAGTCAGTCTAGTCAAGGGGGATGCAATGGATGAAAAGCCCTGCATGAATTGCCGGTAATAACCTGCTAATCCCAAAAAACTCCTGATCTCGGTCACTGAAGTAGGACGTGGCCAACTCTGGACTGCCTCAACCTTCTTAGGATTTACTTTAATACCCTCTCCGGACACAATATGCCCCAAGAATGCCACTGACTCGAGCCAAAACTCACACTTGGAGAACTTAGCATACAGCTGCTGCTCTCGCAAGGTCTGAAGCACTACTCTCAAATGCTGCTCGTGCTCTCCCAGGCTACGCGAGTATATCAAGATGTCGTCAATGAAGACGATGACAAAGGAATCAATATAAGGCCTGAATACCCTATTCATCAGATCCATATATGTCGCCGGGGCATTAGTCAAGCCAAATGACATCACCAGAAACTCATAGTGGCCATATCTAGTCCTGAATGCAGTCTTCGGAACATCTGAATCCCGAATCTTCAGTTGATGATACCCTGACCTCAAGTCAATCTTAGAGAACACCCTAGCACCCTGCAGCTGGTCAAACAAATCATCCATATGGATACTTGTTCTTGATGGTGACTTTGTTCAACTGGCGGTAATCAATGCACATCCGCATAGTCCCATCTTTCTTCTTCACAAATAGCATTGGTGCGCCCCAAGGCGATACACTGGGCCTGATAAACCCCTTTGCTAACAACTCCTCCAACTGTTCCTTCAGCTCCTTCAGCTCCTTAGGAGCCATACGGTACGGTGGGATGGATATAGGCTGAGTGCCTGGAGCCAAATCAATACAGAAATCAATATCACGATCCGGAGGCATGCCAAGAAGATCAGAAGGAAAAACATCGGCGAACTCTCGGACTACTGGCACTGAATCAATCGTCGGAGACTCTATAGCGGTGTCTCGAACATAAGCCAAATAAGCCAAACACCCCTTCTCAACCATACGTTGAGCCTTCAGGAAAGAAATCACCCTGCTAGGCGTATCAACTGTGGAACCCTTCCACTCGAATCTCGGAAATACTGGCATCGCTAGTGAAATTGTCTTAGCATGGCAATCAAAGATGGCGTGATACAGAGATAGCCAATCCATGCCCAGGATGACCTCAAAATGGATCATATCGAGCAGCAAAAGATCCGCTCTAGTCTCGTAACCACACAAGACCGGTAGATCCGATCCACAACCACAGAATCACCCACCGGAGTGGACACATGAACAGGAACACCCAAAGGCTCAGGAGAAATAACCAGGAAACGAGCAAACAGAGATGATACATATGAACAAGTGGACCCTGGATCAAATAATACCGATGCATCCCTACCGCTGACCGAAATAATACCTGTGAAGACGGCATATGAGGCCAACGCATCTGGCCTGGCTGGAAGAGCATAGAATCTAGCCGGAGCACCGGCTGTCTGGCCCCCACCTGTCTGAGTAGTAGCTGGCTGACCTCTCCCCGTCTAGCCTCCACCCCTAGGACGGCCTCTACCAGTCTGCCCTCCACCTCTAGATGGCTGGGCAGCTGGTGCTAGATCCATGGACTGCTGACCCTGCTGCACCGCCTTGCCCTGATGTCTGGGACAAGTCCTCTTAATATGACCCGGATCTCCACACTCGTAACATCCTCTCGGCACCGAAGTCTGATACCCTGAAGTCTGGGCCTGCTGACCCGTATACTCACCAGAAGACCCCTGGATGGACGGTGGGCGATACGAACTCTCTGGCGTGGCACTAGAGTGAGCACTGGAAGAACCCTGATAACTGGAATGCCCGCCGGAAGGACCCTGAATGGCTGGTGGGCGGTAAGAACTCTCCGGCATCGCACTGAAATAGGCCTAGCTAGGGCACCTTGGGG
>NW_017671105.1:81816-88911 GCF_001879085.1 Nicotiana attenuata | reverse complement strand
TCTCAAAATGCTGCTCGTGCTCTCCCAGGCTACGCGAGTATATCAAGATGTCGTCAATGAAGACAATGACAAAGGAATCAATATAAGGCCCGAATACCCTGTTCATCAGATCCATAAATGCCGCCGGGGCATTAGTCAAGCCAAATGACATCACCAGAAACTCATAGTGGCCATATCTAGTCCTGAATGCAGTCTTCGGAACATCTGAATCCCGAATCTTCAGTTGATGATACCCTGACCTCAAGTCAATCTTAGAGAACACCCTAGCACCCTGCAGCTGGTCAAACAAATCATCAATACGGGGCAATGGATACTTGTTCTGGATGGTGACTTTGTTCAACTGGCGGTAATCAATGCACATCCGTATAGTCCCATCTTTCTTCTTCACAAATAGCACTGGTGCGCCCCAAGGCGATACACTGGGCCTGATAAACCCCTTTGCTAATAACTCCTCCAACTGTTCCTTCAGCTCCTTCAGCTCCTTAGGAGCCATACGGTACGGTGGGATGGATATAGGCTGAGTGCCTGGAGCCAAATCAATACAGAAGTCAATATCATGATCCTGAGACATGCCAGGAAGATCAGAAGGAAAAACACCGGCGAACTCTCGGACTATTGGCAATGAATCAATCGCCGGAGACTCTACAGCGGTGTCTCGGACATAAGCCAAATAAGCCAAAAAACCCTTCTCAACCATGCATTGAGCCTTCAGGAAAGAAATTACCTGCTAGGCGTATCAACTGTGGAACCCTTCCACTCCAATCTCGGAAGTCCTGGCATCGCTAGTGAAATTGTCTTGGCATGGCAATCAAGGATGGCGTGATACGGAGGTAGCCAATCCATGCCCAGGATGACCTCAAAATCGATCATATCGAGCAGCAGAAGATCCGCTCTAGTCTCGTAACCATAGAAAGTAACCACACAAGACCGGTAGATCCGATTCACAACCACAGAATCACCCACCGGAGTGGACACATGAATAGGAACACCCAAAGGCTCAGGAGAAATAACCAGGAAACGAGCAAACAGAGACGATACATATGAATAAGTGGACCCTGGATCAAATAATACCGATGCATCCCTACCGCTGACTGAAATAATACCTGTGATGACGGCATCTGAGGCCAATACCTCTGGCCTGGCTGGAAGAGCATAGAATCTAGCCGGAGCACCGGCTGTCTGGCCCCCACCTGTCTGAGTAGTAGCTGGCTGACCTCTCCCCGTCTGGCCTCCACCCCTGGGACGGCCTCTACCAGTCTGCCTTCCACCCCTAGATGGCTGGGCAGCTGGTGCTGGATCCATAGACTGCTGACCCTGCTGCACCGCCTTGCCCCGAAGTCTGGGACGAAGTACCGTCCTTAATACTGACCCGGACGTACTCCACACTCATAACATCCTCTCGACACCGAAGTCTGATACCCTGAAGTCGGGGCCTGCTGACCCGTATACTCACCAGAAGACCCCTGGATGGACGATGGGCGATACGAACTCTCTGGCGTGGCACTGGAGTGAGCACTAGAAGAACCCTGATAACTGGAATGCCTGCCGGAAGGACCCTGGATGGCTGGTGGGCAGTTAGAACTCTCCGGCATCGCACTGAAATAAGGCCTAGCTGGGGCACCTCGGGGAGGGGGTGGTGGTGCTGAATGTGGTGGTCTGATGGGCTGACCCCTCCCGAACTGACCTCTGCCCCTACTTGGGGCACCCCTGAACTCTCCGGAGAACCTGGCCCTCTTGTCCTGCTGCATTTGCTCTCTGCCCCTCAGACGGTAACCCTCAATCCTGCGAGCAATCTCCAATACTAGCTGATACCCTGTGCGCATCTCTACCTCTCGGGTCATACCTGACCGGATAGTGGGGTGTAACCCCGCAACAAATCTCCGAACTCTCTCTGCTTCTGTGGGTAGTATCATAAGTGCATGGCGAGACAACTCAGCGAACCTCGCCTCATAATCGGTCACTGACATTTGACCCTGCTCCAAATGCTCAAACTGATGACGTAGCTCTTCCCTCTCAGAGGTGGGGAATGTACCGATCAAGAAACAACTGTGTAAACTGACTCCAGGTGAGGGGAGGAGAACCTGCTGGTCTGCTAAGTGCATAAGACTGCCACCATCTACGGGTCCTGCCCTCCAGCTGAAAAGTAGTGAAGTCGACTCCATGCGACTCCAATATCCTCATGTTGTGCAGTCTATCCCTGCACCTGTCAATGAAATCCTGGGCATCCTCATGACGCTCACCCCCGAAGACTGGAGGGTGCAACCTGGTCCATCTGTCCAATAACTTCTGCGGATCTCCGTCCACAGCTGGCCTGGGCTGGGGTGCCGCTGCAGCAACTGGTTGAACCCCCTCCGCGGGTAGTGCACCCGGAGTATGATAAACTGCGGCTGTATGACCTGGAGCCCGTGCGGTAGGGGTCTGTGCTCCCCCTCCTGCCTGTGAGGTAGCTGGATCTGCTGGAAATAAACCAGCCTGCGTCAAAGTATCCATGAACCGAAGCATGCGGCCGATGACCTCCTGAAATCCCCGTGTTGTCATGAAATCAACCGGGGTAGGCTCAGCTGCGGGCACCTCGCCCTGCTCTTCAATGATCGGATCCCTCGCAGGATCTGCTGGTGGTGCAACTAGAATGGCTCTGGGATGCCCTCGCCCCTACCACGGGCCGGTGCCCTCCCTCAGACTCTACCTCGGCCTCTAGCAATGAGGGGAGCAGCTCCTCCTGGGTCCGGAACGTCAGCAGTACGAGTCCTCACCATCTGTGAGAGAATAGAAGAGAGAAATTTAGTACTCTAACCACTGCACGACAGGAAGTGAATAAAGTGTAGTCTTTCCTAATACCCTATAGCCTCTCGAAGATAAATACAGACGTCTCCGTACCCATCAACAAGACTCCATTAGGTTTGCCCATAACTCGCGAGACCTATGTGAACCTAGTGCTCTGATACCATGTTGTCACGACCCATTTTCCATAATAGGTCATGATGGCGCCCAACACCTTTGTTAGGCCAGCCAACGCGGAAGTATAATTAAGTCCTCCTTTTACTTTTACCCAAAAACTGAGTGTAACATATTTTTCAAAGTTAAAATTAAGGCCATGAGTGGTGAATAAAGTATCAAAATAGATATACAACCTAAAACAAATGTCTACTATCGTGTGTGCCAGAACCTGGTGTCACAAGCTACGGGCGACTAGTAGAATATACACAATAATAACGTAATGTCCTACTGTCTGAGTCAGGATAGATAGAAACAAAAGTACAGGGAAAGACTTCTTCGGCTGCGGATCGACATGAAAGAGAAGCAACTCACCGTAGAAGTCCCAAAGATGCTCACTGATGCGCACCAGAATAGTATCCAGATCCACCTGCCTCAGATCCTGTACATTTAAGTACAGAAGCGTAACATGAGTACATAAACAACATGTACCCAGTAAGTATCCCGTCTAATCTCGAAGAAGTAGAGACGAGAGGTCGACTTGATACTTACTAAGGTCAAGTAATAATATAAATAATTAATAATAAGCAGGTATAACTCAAGTCGAAAAATTTCTAATTATGAAACAGAAATCCTTCCTTTAACCTTCCATAAAGAGGGTTCATTCATATATAAATATTCAAACATCTCTAAAGTTGGGACCATAGGTAGAGGACTAGATAACTCATGCGCAAATAACCACCGAGGAACGTACGGCCCGATCCAACAGAAAAGTAAATGTGCACTGCCGAGGGTCGAACGACTCGAACCATAGATATATCTATTACCCCGCTCGCGAATCATACATGCGATGCGGTAAAATTTAAATAAACAACCACCCTGCTCGCGAATCATACATGCGACGCAGGTACACATAAAATACATGCTCAAATAGAAGACTAAGAATTTATCAGGGTGGAATTATTCAAATAAAGGCCCATCCTCTTCTAACAATTTAAGAATATGAAGTTTAATTACTCTTAGACACTCATTCACTAGTTCACTTTAATTCAAGAATTCAAAGGTCCATAGGATTACAAATATTCCAAGTATAGCATGCTTTTGGGTCCTTGACTACCTGGACAATAGCATAATAGTAGCTACGCACGGACTCTCGTTACCTCGTGCGTGCGTAGCCACCACAAATAGGAGCACATAACCAATTAACTCACCTAAGGGGACAATTCCCTCTTACAAGGTTAGAAAGGAGACTCACCTCGCTCCAAAGTGCACTTCCAACTTCCAATAACGAGTCCAAGTCCTTAATTCAAAGCTGGACAATCCCAAACTATTTAAACGAAGCAAGAACTAATTAATATAACCTCACAAGATCAAATCCTAGCTATTTAAGAAATTCTCCAACCATTAAACACAAAGTTTCCCTAAAATTTCGACCCCGGGTCCCACGTGCCCGGATTCCCGAGATTTTTCGAAGGAAATTGTTCTCTATGCCCTAAGGATCGATAATATATGATTTCTAGTTCATTATATGGCAAATTACATGATTAAATCTTAGTTTTACTAAAACCCTAGGCCTAGCTCTAACCCTTGATTTTTGTTCAATTTTTTGTGTTTAATCTACCTAGTACACATGCATTTAAGCTAAGGATGAAGGAAAATTACTTACCTTACCAAGCTATGTGGAAACCCTCTCTTGGAAGCACCCAAATCGCCTAATTATGGAATGAGAAATGATAAAAATGGCTTTGGGTTCGAATTAAATGAACCCCTCTGCCCAGCTGTTTCCACTTCTACGGTGGGATTTCCGCTTCTGCGGATATTAGGCCGCTTCTACGGTCCTGACCCCGGATGGCTGGGCCGCTTCTGTGCTCGAAGTGCCCGCATATGCGGAACCGCTTCTGCGGTTCCAGGACCGCTTCTGCGGTCTTTCCCCTAGGCTGCCTTGGCCGCTTTTGCGGTGTCCTAACTGCATCTGCGGTCCACGAACCGCAGATGCGGTTATGACAGAAGCAACAAACTTCAGTCCTTTTTTACAAGTTCTAACTTCACTCGAGCCTCGCTCGTTTGACGCTCGGGGCTCCCGTACCCCGCCCGAACACACCGACAAGTCCGAAATCACGAGGCGGACCTGCTCGAACCCTCGGAACTCCCAAAACAACGCTAAATGCTATAATCACCCCCTAAAACCAAATGAATCAAACTATTGAATCCTTAAGTTCTTAACTCTCCTCTAACGAGTCAAAACGCCCTTAAACTACTCGGATTGACACCAAAATTTATGGGCAAGTCTTAAATGACATTACGGACCTGTACCAAGCTTCGGAACCAAAATCCGAGCCCGATACCTATGGAATCAATGATTTCTTAGTTTCTTGAATTCTTTAAAGCTTCCATTAAACAATTTTAGATAAAAATTCATTACTCAGGCTAGGACCTCGGAATTCGATTCCGGACACACGCCCATGTCCCATATTTTTCCACGGACCCTCAGAAATTATCAAATCACGGATCCGGGCCCGTTTTCCCAAAATGTTGACCGAAGTCAAACTTGGTCTTTTAAGAAATCCTAAAGAAGCAAATGGGCATATTTTTTTTACTCAAAACCCTACCAATCCCCGAACCAATCGCCCCCGCAAGTCGTAAACTAGTTAAAGCAAGTACGGGAGGCTTTATTTAGGGGAACGGGGTTCAAAAAGGCTAAACGACCGGTCGGGTCGTTACACCTAATTATGTCATCTGCACAAAATTTAAACAAGGATCTTCCCAGTAATAATGTCTTGGTTCTTTTTTATGTTTTTCTTTTGTTCATAAGAAAGATCTTTTGGAATCTATCCTCCAATCAAGTAGTTGGCAATATCAGCAAACCAAGGTGGTCGATTTATAACGGTTGTGAATGAAAATATATGTTCATCAGGAAGTTCCTCTTTGATATCTTTTATCTCAGTAGGAGGATTTTCCAAACGAGACAAATGATCAGCTACCTGATTCTCAGAACCTTTTCGATCTTTTATTTTAAGATCGAATTCTTGCAAAAGGAGTATCCATCTTAGCAATCTGGGTCTAGCATCTTTCTTTGCTAAGAGGTATTTTAAAGCTGCATGATCAGTATAAATTGTAACCTTTGTTCCTATTAAATAGGAACAAAATTTGTCAAATGCAAATACTACTGCAAGTAGTTCCTTCTCAGTTGTAGCATAATTCTTTTGAGCTTCATTGAGGGTTTTACTGGCGTAGTAAATAGGCCTGAAAATCTTGTCTCTCTTTTGTCCCAATATCGCTCCAACTGCTATATCACTTGCATCACACATTATCTCAAATGGTTCGCTCCAATCAGGAGAAACAACAATTGGAGCATTAGTCAAATGTTCCTTGAGAATCTTAAATGCTTTTCTATAATCATCTGAAAATTCAAACTTCACATCTTTCATCAGTAGGTTAGTTAGAGGTTTTGAGACTTTTGAAAAATCTTTTATAAACCTTCTATAAAAACCTGCATGCCCTAAGAAACTTCTAATGCCTTTAACAGTGGTAGGAGGGGGTAAAACTTCACATCTTTCATCAGTAGGTTAGTTAGAGGTTTTGAGATTTTTGAAAAATCTTTTATAAACCTTCTATAAAAACCTGCATGCCCTAAGAAACTTCTAATGCCTTTAACAGTGGTAGGAGGGGGTAATCCTGCTATAAGAACAATTTTAGCCTTATCAACTTCTATCCCTTTAGCAGAAATTTTATGTCCTAAAACAATTTCCTCTGTTACCATGAAATGATATTTTTCCCAATTAAGAACTAAATTTGTCTCTTCACTTCTTTTAAGCACCAAGGTTAAATGATAGAGACAATCTTCAAATG
The DNA here is from genome assembly GCF_001879085.1 of Nicotiana attenuata. Lineage (NCBI taxonomy): Eukaryota > Viridiplantae > Streptophyta > Magnoliopsida > Solanales > Solanaceae > Nicotiana > Nicotiana attenuata. Next base: position 82,128 of record NW_017671105.1, on the reverse strand, counting down.
TCTTACCAAAAAGTGTGAAATCATCCATAAATATTTCAAGAAACTTTTCAGTCATATCTGAGAAAATTGCCGACATGCAACGCTGAAATGTAGCAGGAGCATTGCATAGTCCAAATGGCATTCTTCGGTAAGCATACGTACCTTGGGGGCATGTGAATGTGGTTTTCTCTTGATCTTCTGGAGCAATTGGTATCTGATTATACCCAAAATATCCGTCAAGAAAATAGTAAAAACCATGGCCTGCAACTCTTTCAAGCATTTGATCAATAAAGGGCAAAGGAAAATGATCTTTACTTGTGGCATCATTAAGTC